>NW_028297149.1:2201254-2295345 GCF_055798465.1 Pogonomyrmex barbatus
TGTTTCTTTTCGCGAGCCGATGAGTTGCGAACTATCAAGATTATCTTTGAATTTCAGTAATGGCTGAACCGATCAATTTCTGAATAGGCGCAATCGATAACTTAGGTTCGAATTATATAATAAAAGTGTTTTTAGTTTTCCTCTCCGTGTTGTATTGAACGGAGATATTACGATTCAAAGTTCAATACTTAGAAATTTATTATTAAGAAACGTCGTCATTATCATTATTGTCATTGTCGTCGCCCTCCGTATGGGCTACGGTTGCAATTTTCGCTACTACGCAGCAGCGGCGATTGAAACCCTCGGCGTGAGATATGAATGTTATATAATTTCACGATCATTCTGGAGTCCTCTCTGCATATTTTCTCTTTTCCCGCAACTTCTTCTCGGATATTTCTGCATCTGATTCGCAACTATTCCGTATACTTCTGCAATCATTCTGCAATCATTTCGCAACCTTCTCGTAATTTCTCTGCATATCTCTGCAATCTTTTCGTATATCTCTGCAAACATTCCGCAACTTTCTCACAATTTTCATATATCTCCGCAACCATTCCGCAACTCTTTTATAACTTTTCCACATATCTTTGTAGCTATTCCGCAACCATTCTGCAATCTTTCCGCAATATCATTACAGCTATTCTGCAACCATTCCGCAACTCTTCCACAATCCTTTCGCTTTCGCATATTACCTTTTTCGCAATCATTTTGCAATCAATTATTATTGTCGTTGTCCTCCGTATAGATTATGGTTGCAATTTTCGCCACTATGCGGCGGCGGCGATAAAGTCAGCGCCAAATATAAATGTTATATAATTTCATTATCTCTCTGCATATTATCTCTCTTCCCGCAATCTCTCCGGATATCTCCGCATCCGTTTCGCAACTTTTCCGCATACTTCTGCAGTCATTCTGCAACCTTCCCGTAATTTTATATATTATATATTTATAATTTTTCCGCATATCTCCACAATCTTTCTACATATCTCTGTAATCATTCCACAACTTTCTCACAATTTCCATATATCCTTGGAACCATTCCGCAATTCTTTCGCAATCTTTCCGCATATCTTTATAGCTATTCCGCAACTATTTCGCAATTCTTCCATAATCCTTTCACATATCATAGCACCTTTTCCGTAATTATCGCAACCATTTCGCAATCTTTCCACAACCATTTCAGAACCATTCCACCTTTTCACAATTCTTGCGCATATCTTTGCACCTCTTCCGCAACTCTTCTGCAACCTTTCCGCAACCATTCCGGAATCATTCCGCAACTCTTCCACAATTTTTCCGCATATCTTTTCACCTCTTCTGCAACAATTCCGCAACTCTTTCACAATCTTTCCGCAACCATTCCGCAACCGTCTCGCAACAAATCCAATCTTTTCGCGTATCTTTGCATCTTTTTCGCAATTCTTCTGTAACATTTTCACAATTCTTCCGCAACTTTTCTGCAACCATTCCGCAATCATTCGGCAACCATTCCGCAACTATTCCACAACTCTTCCACAATTTTTCCGCCTATCTTTGCACCTCTTCCGCAACTATTCCGCAACTCTTCCACAATTTTTCCGCAATCATTCAGCAACTCTTCCATAATCTTTCCGCATATCTTTACGCCTTTTCCACAACTCTTCCGCAACCCTTCTCCAACCATTTCTTCATTTCGTAACTTTTCCACAATCTTTCGGCATATCATCGTACCTCTTCCGCAATTTTTTTAATGTAAGCATTCTGCAATTATTTTACAATCATTCTGCAATTATTCCATAACGCTTCCAAAATTTTTTCGCATTGTAGGATATTGAGTTAGGCAGATGTGGAATAGACACTCGTATATATATTAGCACGGTTATTATATTACAGTATTCTATATTGGTTTTCGAATGTCTCAATAACGGATTGCCTCTATCTCGTTTTCTTTCTATCCTGTAGGAGGCGCCTCTCAATGTTTCGTTCCTAACTAAGACTCGTAACACGCATTTTTTTGCATCTTTTGCGCATTTCGCAATTATTCCGCAACCATTCCGCAACTCTTCTACAATCTTTCCGTATATCTTTGCACCTTTTCCGCAAGCATTCCGCAACTTTTCCGCACATCTCCACAATCATTCCGCACTTTCTTAACAACTTTTCTGCAATTCTCACACAACCTTTCCGCATATCTGCAACCAATTTGCAGTTTCTCATGCAATATACAATATATATATATATATATATATATATATATATATATATATACATATATATTTTATTTAATTTTAATTTTTAAATATATTTTAAATAATAGATCACAATTATCAATTTAAATTAAAAGTTTTATTATTACAAGAATTTTATTAAAAATTATACATGAGAAATAAACTTTTAATGAAACATCTAAATTTAATTTATTTTAAAATAATTTTTATCGTCATCGATAAGCTTAACAATTTTATTATTCTATTGGAATTAATCAATCGCATTTATCGATAAATTTAACGAATAAAGTGATTGGTTAATTTTAACAGAAGAATTGGTTGATTGATTAATTGAGATATTTATGTTTCTACAATTTGTATAAATGATGTATATACGTGATCGATCCGTAAATCATGAAAAAATTTACGCGAAATCAGAATGAACAAAAAATAAGAAAGTTATTATTTACAATAAATTACTTAATAAATAATGAAAATTTAACAAGACTAATAAAAAGTTTAAAATAATATTACAAAATTAATATAATTTTTATAAGACATACAAGATATGTACATATATACGTGTGTGTGTGTGTGGTGTGTGTGTGTGTGTGTGTGTGTGTGTGTGTGTGGGGTGTGTGTGTGTGTGTGTGTGTGTGTGTGTGTGGGGTGTGTGTGTGTGTGTGTGTGTGTGGTATGTGTGTGTGTGGTGTGTGTGTGTGTGGGGGGGGGTGTGTGGTGTGTATATGTGTGTGTGTGTGTGTGTGTGTGTGTGTATGTAAACTTTTAATTGGTCTTATTAAATTTTCATTATTTATTCATAATTTATTGTAAATAATAACTTTTTTATTTTTTTGCTCATTTAATTTCGCATCATTTCTTCATAATTTACAAATCGATCACATATTTACATATACAATCATTTATATTGTAGAAATATAAAATAAATTATACCATTTTAGATTATCTCAATTAACCAATCAACCAATTCTTTCAATAGAATTTACCAATCGCCTTTGTCATTAAATTTGTCTGATTTGTGATATAAAAGTGTTACTTTTTAATGAAAAATAAGTTTTTCAATTACTGACGTAAATTATGTTTTCTTAAAAAAATAAAAATAAAACTCAACATTCATATCTTTGCATGCGAGAACTTTCTATTTTTACACTTGTATGTACAAGATATATGTTATAATCATGTGACAAAAAATGTAAATATATATATTATTTATAAAATATTTAACACAACAAAATAAATGAATCACAATGAACTTACTTTTTAAATAAAAAAGTAAAAAAGTTGCCAAGTGTACGCGCAGTGTGTGTATGAAGGATAATTATAAAGGATATAAAAGTGTTACTTTTTAATGGAAAACAAATTTTTCAATTACTGATGCAAATTATATCTTCTTAAAAATAAAAATAAAATTCAAGATTCATATTTTCGCACCAGAGAACTTTTTATTTTATTCAAGTTTATATTTACAAAATTACGCAATCTTATGTTTAGCGTTTGAATAATATATAATATTTAATTCTAATATTTATATAAAAGATTAATATCAAAGAAGTGGTGCCAAGTTATAGTTACATTATCTCGGAAGTTTAATATACAATTGCTCTTAAAATATAAAACCCGTAATAAATATTAATTAAAAGCTTTTTATCAATTACTAGCGCCAGTTATATCTTCTTAAAAAAAATAAAACTTAATAAAAATAAAACTCAAGTATCTTTACATATCTTTACATTCAAGAGTATTTCTATTTCAATCCAAATATTACAAAATTATGTCATCTTACTGATGTTCAATGATATATATAATATATACTAGTCACTTCTAATAACATGTATCATTTGTACAAAAGATTTTATATCAAAAAAATGGCGCCAAGTTATAGTTATATTATCTGAAAAGTTCAATCTTTTTAAAAAAATAAATATAAAATTCGACACATATCTTTGCATCCAAGAATTTTCTTATTTTAATTCAAGTATTATATTATAAAATTACGTAATCTTATGTCTAATGTTCAAATAATATGTAATGTCATATTCAACTCTAATAAGTATCATTTGTATAAAAGATTTAATATCAAAATGGCGCCAAATTATAGTTACATCATCTCAAAGGTTCAATATACAATTGTTTAAAAAAAAACCCATGTGATACATATCCATACCATATATTTGTATAACAAATATTAATAATTAACGTCAAGTTATGTAAATTATTTACAACTATTCTTAAAAAATAAAACTCAAGTGATAGAATTTCAGAGTTTAAAAGAATAAGACCTAATAATTATATATTATAAAGAATTTGATGCTTCATATTAACAACGTTTCATTAAATAAAACAATATATTTTTCTAACTAATAAGTATTAAAATTCTAAGTATAAAAATAGTTTTAATATTGTATGATTATAATTGTATTATTATTGAATATTATTTAAAAAGTGACAAGGACATAAAAAAATATTAAAATTTATACTTTATTTATACTTTAATTAAAAAACTGTCTATTTACCTAAGACATTGTTAAGTTTTAATGTAACCCGGGCGCGCCAAGTTTTTGTATGTCTGTTTGATTTTAAGGTCGCTTTATATTTAAAATATAACGCTCTATTTAAAATATACAGCACAATACATGACAGAATAGTACAATTATATATATAAAATTGAATATTGAGTATTGCAATATTGAAACTGTTTTAGAATTTTAATACTTATTAGTTAGAAAAATATATTGTTTTATTTAATGAAACGTTGTTATTAATATGAAGCATCAAATCCTTTATAATATATACAGTTAGGTCTTATTCTTTTAAATTTTGAAATTCTATAACTTGAGTTTTATTTTTTAAGAATAGTTGTAAATAATTTACATAACTTGACGTTAATTATTAATATTTGTTATACAAATATATGGTATGGATATGTATCACATGGGTTTTTTTTAAACAATTGTATATTGAACCTTTGAGATGATGTAACTATAATTTGGCGCCATTTTGATATTAAATCTTTTATACAAATGATACTTATTAGAGTTGAATATGACATTACATATTATTTGAACATTAGACATAAGATTACGTAATTTTATAATATAATACTTGAATTAAAATAAGAAAATTCTTGGATGCAAAGATATGTGTCGAATTTTATATTTATTTTTTTAAAAAGATTGAACTTTTCAGATAATATAACTATAACTTGGCGCCATTTTTTTGATATAAAATCTTTTGTACAAATGATACATGTTATTAGAAGTGACTAGTATATATTATATATATCATTGAACATCAGTAAGATGACATAATTTTGTAATATTTGGATTGAAATAGAAATACTCTTGAATGTAAAGATATGTAAAGATACTTGAGTTTTATTTTTATTAAGTTTTATTTTTTTTAAGAAGATATAACTGGCGCTAGTAATTGATAAAAAGCTTTTAATTGATATTTATTACGGGTTTTATATTTTAAGAGCAATTGTATATTAAACTTCCGAGATAATGTAACTATAACTTGGCGCCACTTCTTTGATATTAAATCTTTTATACAAATATTAGAATTGAATATTATATATTATTCGCTAAACATAAGATTGCATAATTTTGTAAATATAAACTTGAATAAAATAAAAAGTTCTCTGGTGCGAAAATATGAATGATCTTGAGTTTTATTTTTATTTTTAAGAAAATATAATTTGCGTGCAAATAATTGAAAAACTTGTTTTCCATTAAAAAGTAATACTTTTATATCCTTCATAATTATTGTTACATTTCAACATTTTAAAACATGTGCTTTTAGAACTAAATACTAGCATACTATTTAGCCCCCTCACACACACACACACACACACACACACACACACACACACACACACACACACACACACACACACACACACACACACACACACACACACACACACACACACACACAGGTAAATACACATATACATACGCATGAATCTTTCTCAAGTATATAAGTAAATTGCATATTTAATTGCACATTATTTAAAATTTCGATTTATTATAAAAATAGTTGGAACATTATAAAAATAATAAATAAAATACAACATTTCAAACAGCTGGGGTAAAAAAACTAACCATTTTTAAGATTTGTGCCTAAAAAAATCAGTTAAGAATTATAATATACCAAAGTTTCAGCCAATTTCATAGAGGGCCAAAAACCCGTGTGCAGGGTTTTTTCTTAGAGACAGATTACAGTGGTTTAATGAGTCACAAGTTCACAATGAGATGTACATCAAATCATAGATGTAAAATGTAGAGTTCGATGGTGATGTACATTTAGAGAAAATAGAATAGCAGTTTGCTAGTCAGCCTGCACGCACTCTTTACGCGGTTCGTACAAATTGCGTGATCACGTGATGAGAGAATGCTGTAAAGTATTGAGAGAATGTTCGCAAGCTCTTGCACATTGATTTAACTTGACGAATGATTACGTGCTGCTTCCTCAATCTGAGATACACACTTATCACCGAGAATTCACTCTTTTGAGAACGCTTGCAGTAAATATTCTTGTCAAGTTCAAAGGCGAATCACTATGTGATACAAAACGTCACATATTACTTCGAATCGAATAGGATTCTGGGCTTGAACGCGGCCGTGTACCAATGATTCGCCACGATTCCGAATGCTTCGCCGAAAAGTCTGTCTCGCGACAACGACTAAAGTGTAATGTTATCATGAGACGAATGAGATTGATAAGTATAAATTACGACACGAGCTTCACTAACGAATATGACAAGAGTGATAGATAATTACAAGAGCAATGAATATGACGACAAGAGCATTATTTACTTTCTATGAGCAGAAATCATGGTCGACTGAATGAGAATTTTGGTAGCGAGAGCTTCGCAAAAAGCTTGCATGATTATTCGATCGATTTCGTCCTATCAGTGATTGACACGACGAATCATGTGATTTTCGGCCAATCGATAGTCTACATTTATGTTCCGTCGATTGCGAAACAACGCCGTCCTTTAAGGGTGGCTGATAAGCATAATTACTTCCGCGTAGTAGACGGGTTACCTAACTTAACCTGGCACTATCGATTGGATGATTTAGGGTATTCGATCACCGCGGATCGTTACGCGTGTTTTGCGTGTTCCACGTCACGCACTCAGACGTAATTTACTTAAGGCAATTTCGAATAATATATATGATTATGTATAATTTTTTTCCATTTCTTCAAAATTAACTTTTTGTAAAAGAATGTGAAATTGATCTTTTTAATTATTTTTTATTTTATTTATTATTTTTTATTTTCTCATTATTATTTTCATTTTTCATATATTAAACAGAATTTTTACATAAAAAAGAATCTAGTATAAACATATATAGATATATTTCGTATATAATTATATATATATATATATATATATATATATATATATATATATATGTTTTTGCATAAAAAGTACTGACAATACTTATATTGCCTCTCAGAACCTACCTGCAAAATAATAGATTATAGCTCACAAAACACTCCGAAACGAATTAACACTAAACCTATCAAACTCGCCACAAAACTCAACACATCGTCAATCGTCAATTAGTCGTAGAAAGAGTAAGCATGCTATCTCGCTTGCTCTTTCATCTTTTATTTGCTTATTTTTGTTATGCGTATAAATTACTGCGAAACTTTGTAACGGAGCATATATAACGCTCCGTTATTAAACGCGCGCTACACCATCCGGGGCTGCCCAAACATCCCCGAACACGACCGAACGACACACGCGCCGACGGCGTGACAGATTAACTGTTTTGTAGAACAATTTAACAAATCACGTTTTGACACACAAACAAAAATCCGGTATATAAACCCAACAATTTCTGCAAAGAACAACTAGTCTAACTCCTGTCCAATCATTTGACCAGTCCGTTTCCAACATACCGATCCAATTCGAACGACACAAGAATTCTTTCGTTCTGAATACCGAATGTTCTTAGTATTCTTGTTCTCTTCCTATCCGAAAAGTCGAAGTGTACTCGGACTTTTTTTTCTGCAAAATATTGAACGTTCTCGGTATTTTCGTTCTCGTCCTATTCGAAAAGTCGGAGTGTTCTCGGACTTTCTCATCCTCCTCCGGAATACCAAGCGTTCTCAGTATTCTCGTTTCCTCCTATTCGAAAAGTCGGAGTATTCTCAGACTTTCTATCTTCTAACAAGGGTACCGAGCGTTCTCAATATTCTCGATTCCTTACATACGAAAAATCGGAGTGTTCTCGGACTTTTCCCTCAACATACGCATGTCAAGCAAAAATACGTGTCACGAAAGTGTCTATGGTTGCCTAGCAACTCATACATTTGAACGCTTGGCAACACGCGGGCCCGGTTGCCTAGCAACACGCTGCGTATCCGACCTCACTATCTCGCGATTATACGCATTCATTATTCGATCGCGTTGCGAATCTCACAATTATAATCGAACATATGCGAGCGGCATCACGCTTCGAAAAATATCATTTGTAGAAGTCAGCTTCGAACATTACCAAATAAATTTATTTATTTATTTTTAATTAAACCCGAGTCTCTACGATTCTTTTTCCGAACCTGACATCCGACAAGCATTTCCGAGCTGCCGAGCCATGTCTCTGCTTTCGCATCGCTCACTATCCGATCGCGCAGAGACGTACTATTACAACTTTAAATTCAATAGAAACTGTATAATCAGTATCCATCAGAATTATGATATAAGAAGCAGAAATTGCAATTAAAGATACATTTCTTAATTTTACAAGATTGCTGAGTTCTATAGTAGCCGTGACATGTCAATCTAATGATCCACATTGTGTATGTTGATATGATAATAATATTAAATACGCGCGCGTCGAAAGGGATACATTAGCAGTAATCTCAAATAACAATAAGAAAAATTGAGTGTATAAATACACTAATTCTTTTTATATTTGTCCACGTTCTCGCGAAGCAATTCTCGCGAAATACACATAATCACAAGAATCCTTTACATGTAAAAATGCATTAATTATGATTATATATAATTGTATAAGAAGAATTCGATTAATTTTCTTATTATTTTAGATTATTGTTAATGTGTTTTTGATACATGTATCATTATTAATCTTTGTATCATTAATCATTATTAATCTTATTGACTCTGCGGATAAATCAGCCCGATAAATCAGGACCACTGTAGGACCCAATGAATCATTGATGAACATTGTTATACAATACTTCTGAGAGGCCATTATAAATTATCATTATTAATCTTATCGATTCTGCAGATAAATTAGATTAATAAATCACTGTAGGATCCAGCGAATCATCGATAAGCAGTGTACATTACTTCTGAAATTCATTAAAACTCAATTCAACCATTAAAATTCAAAAATCATGTATTTTAATCCTAATTTTCCACCCGTTCGTGCTAAGTAAACAATTCCGTATTGGTTCCGTGCTACCATTTTTGCATAAGTTACGTACATCAATCATGTCGAACCTTCGACATCCAGACTCTATTCATAAAGACTCTACTTAGAGTTTTTAGGTTACTTAGGTTTTATTTTTTTTTTTTTTTTAATAAAAGATATTGCCAGCTAAATTTTATTTCTTAATTTGTTATAATTAACAACTAATTCTTTAATGATACGCTGTGTGTTAATAATAGTAAGAAAATCCTTCTTTTTTTCTTGTTTTATTCTTTATTCCTTTTTTTATTGTAGCTTTTTCTTAAACATAAATTTTAATATTAACGACAATTTAATAATACATATTTACAATATGAAAATTTAAGGACGTATTATACTTGTTTTTTTTTATTTACAATATAATGAGAAAATTACAAATTATCTTAGATTGCATTTAAATTATACGCCCTAGTCACCTTTTCTCGTAATTTAAAACGGCGTAGATTGTAATTTAATTTTTTCCTGACCGACCATCCGTCGGGATATCGACACGGCGATTCTCCGCGATCTCATCGTCGATAAATTCGCATCGATCAATGAATGCTACAATTAAATTCGAACAGTGCGAAAATTCACGTGAATAATAGTCTGTGTGTATCATAATAGTCTGCGCGTTGAGCCACCACTGCTGGCCCTGCTAGCAACCGCATCACCGAATGTGTTCGCGAAATTGCCGAGCCCGTTCGGCGATATTCGAAGATCTTTCGGCAGAATCATCTCCGGTGGAGTTAACCCCAGAATCCGAGTTCTGTTATTCGATTCTTTCCGATTTATGGCCGATTCGGGTATATGAACTGACTTCGACAGATGAATTTCGCTTGTTCCCAGCGAGACAGTCCAATGCTGATCTCGGTGAATACCTGTAATAATACCAGATATCAGTAAGCGATTTTAAGGCACTATTTAGAAAGCCAAGCTTCTGATAGATCGCTCCCGTCTCTGAGCAAACTTTCTCTCGAGCTATGCTTGAGTGCTTCTTAGCTTAGTCCCCGAAGCAGATCCTTACGTGCAAAATTCGTCGCTGTTGGTGACAGAACAGGGAGCTCCCTGTCTCCGCAGCAAAATCTAAATCCAGATTCCGGACCAAAAATCCGTCCCGAAAAAACTTTGACGCGACGTGACAATTAATAGCTGATCAGCAACGCGACAAACATCGCGTGCGACGAAATATCTCCGTGCCGCGCGTTCACGATCGTGACGCGCCGAATTCTCGGAAAGCCGCAAATCAAGCTATTATATAATTAATGTAATTTTCCTTTTATAAGAATATTTATTTTTCTTCTTCTATTAATAAGATACTATATTTCAAGAAGCAAGAAAAGGATTTGTAATCGCTCCAACTATTTAAGTATATATTATAATAATTCTTTTTTTATTTTAAAGGAATACGTAAAGAATTTTTTTATTAATCCTCAAGTCAGACTTGTTAACAACTGACAAATCCAAATATCGTATATAGGTATACGACAGGCATGAACAAGTAATGATATCTAATATTAACAACTTTTCTACCCTATCTCAGATTTCCTAGTATCAACATTCTTCCTCAACAAAGAATCAGATTTATCCTGATCATGGAGCCTCTTCGAGGCCGCGAGAACATTATTCATTAACCTTTCATTAGAGTCACATCGTGTCATTTATTCATCCATTCGCACATCTCATTTAACCTTTTCGATTTTAACTTAGAGTCAGTGAACCAAAAGACAACCTTCTGGAAGGGAAGCAATACTTTTAAGAAGTATCTTCCTGACTACAACCTCCTTAGTCAACAAGTAGTAAGTCCTCAATTAAACTCATATTAATCGCGATCGCGATAAATTTTTAGATTTCTTTCCAAATCATTCCTTCCACTCCATCTTTCTAACATCTTCTTCCTTTTCAATCATACTTCTGCTATGGTGCCTCTAGGGTTATCTATATTACAGAGAATTCTTAAGGTTTATGGTCGCTGAATAGATCGGCGAATCTTTTCTTTCTATCTTGCTTTCTGTCGTGATGACTCTAGGGTTATTTGTATTGCAGAAGGTCCACAAAATTCATGGTCGCCAAATAAATCGGTGAATCTTTCCTTTCTATCTTGTTTTCTGCCGTGATGCCTCTAGGATTATTTGTATTGCAGAGGACCGTTAAGGTTCATGTAGTAAAGTAAGTTCTCTAGTAAATCACTAAATATGTCTCTATAATTAGCAATTACAATTCTCTCTCTCTCTCTCTCTCTCTCTCTCTCTCTCTCTCTCTCTCTCTCTCTCTCTCTTTCTCTCTTTCTCTCCTCTCTCCTTAATTGTTCTCTTTATTTATTTACTTTTACTTTTTCCCTTATAGTGAATCCATCAAGAATATCGGCTTCTAAGTCTCAATGATCTAAGCGCGCTTCTAAATATATTCGCTATCGCCGGGACGGATAGAATCGACGGATGCTCAAGAACGGCGATAAATAAACAAAGCAAATTTCAAAAAAAATCAATCCGTCGCCATCTCGACTATTCCCCCTCCTGATTCCACCTACAATCTATTTTCACAATTTTTTCCTGATTTACTTACCGATCCGTTAGAACGATTAATTTATGCAATAGAGCTAAGTTATTCCCTCGTATACCGATCCAAATCAGACTCTCCTATCGAATTCCGAATCCTATCTCCTAATCCTATATTCCACGACGTACTTTTTTCCCCGATTTTGAAGAAGAAATCGTTCAGAAAATTTGATTCAAACATTCATATTGCCCCTCGTCGAAATCCTACCTAATGGCCTCCATATCAATGTAACACCCGGAATAACACACATGCACACATCTCTGCACAGATGCTATCTGTCTTGCTTCCTTAAACATGTATATCTTTAAGTTTATTAAAGATTTAATTTAGATTTTAATCTCTTCTTCTTATTCTTTTAAAATTCTCGTTCTCTTTTCTTCATCCCATTGATCGCACGAAGTCTTTCCCTGATAAAAGGAATTGAACTTTGCGGTATGTTGGAGGTGGCTTCGATGAATACTCTCGAATAACTATATCACACTTTATTACTATAATTAAGGAAATGAGTAAAGATAAGGTGCGTTACGCTCGACGCTGCGTGATCAAAACCTGACTCGATATCTGCATCGATACGGCAGTTGCGTGTGCACTCACGTGACAAGACACGTGACCGTGCATTAAGACTGATACATTACAACTCTCCCCTTTTAACTATAGGATACATTAATTGCATTGAACAATTATCGTTAAACAATTACAATTAATCAATTACATCTGTACTATAATTACATACTGAATTTAGTCAATACACTATATCGGTTTCTGTTCTTTAACCGATCTGAGCATCGTAATCCAATTCCAGGTTTACTCGTCGGTACCGTTGTGCCGATATTTGAACTACTGCTATCAATTCGTAAATGATCTGATCGACATGTCTTTTCCATTTTTTTATCAGGTGCGGTCTTTACTTGACGTTACCGGTGACAATTGTTTAACTATCGTGCTATCTGTTTTTTCTCAACAGTATCGTTCACATTTGGTTTTAATAAATCAAATTGAGTTCTCATTTCTTGCTTACATCATATACGCTGGCGATCTACCTGTCGTACAATGTTCTATCGATTTATAATCAAATAAGAAAAGATTGACGCGTATTCAAAAGTGATTTTCCATAATATCCTTTGTATAATCTTATCGACGATTTGATTTATTAAAACCAAATGTGAACGATACTGTTGAGAAAAAACAGGTAGCTCAAGTACTGGCGAAAAACAGTAATCAAAATGTTAAGTTCCAAATAGGTGATACAGTAATGGTTGACGATTTTAGTGCTAGAAGTAAAAAACGTGTGACAAGCACGATAGTTAAACAATTGTCACCGGTAACGTCAAGTAAAGACCGCACCTGCGATATCCCCATAACAAACAATCTTTAACAACATTCAATTCATCTCGTTTCGCGTAAAACTTTATCTTTGAAAATTCCTACAAAGTTTTCAGCTGCATTTGTTGCTGAATGATGCAGTGCTGTAAAACTCTGTTTAATACCGTTACGTTTGCAAAACTCTTAAAATTCATTTCTAAATTGAGTTATCCCGTTATCGATAACTAAATGTTTAGGTAAACCAAAACTAACTAATACTTTTTTGAATTCTTCGATAACTCTGTCTACCGTAGTACTTCTATGCATGTCGATAGCTTCTGCCCATTTTGAATATGCATCAACTATTATCATGAACATATGACCATGAAAAGGTCCTAGGAAATCAATGTGGATTCTTTTCTAACATCCATCTGGATGCGGCCATGGTGTCAGTGGTATATTCTATGGTTTCTTACGCTCTTGCACACATACTTTACATACTGCACTCATATTCTCGATATCACTCGATATCATCGATATTTGGCTACTATACATAATTTCTTTCCAACATTTTCATTTTCACCACTCCAAAATGCGAAGCATGAAGTTCACTTAAAACACTGTTTTTTACTGATTCTGGAATCACTATGCGATATCCCCATAACAAACAATCTTTAACAACATTCAATTCATCTCGTTTCGCGTAAAACTTTTGTTCCATATCACTCATATCCTTTACCACTAGCCACGCACCTCTTATATATCATAAATAATATTACTCAATACTTTGTCTTTCTTTTGCAATCTCTATCGCATTTAACGTTGTTGATGATTCTGAGACATAGTTTATCACTGTAAACTCGTTATTGAAAATCGGAGTTCTATCGTGAATCGGAAGTCTAGAAAGTGCATCACAATTACCATTATTCCGCGATTTAATGTACTCAATCTTGTAGGTTGAACTTAAACTTAACAAACTTAAACTTTGACAGAAAATATGCCCATCTTTCCAACTTACTTGCTATCGTTAGAGATATTTTTTGCTTCGGGCCCAATATAAACGTCAAAGCTTCATTATCCGTTCTTAAAGTTATATCTCGACCGAAAATAAAATTGTAGAATTTCGTAAAACCAAAATAAATTGCATTTGCCTCCTTATCAATTATTGCACGATTCAACTCACTCTCAGGAATCACTTTCGATGCGAATTCTATCGGTTTCTCTATACCGTCTATGTGACAATACCGTTGCTAATCCGTAATTTGAAGCATCGCATGTCAAAATAATATCTTCACTTGGCTCATAATGCGCTAACACTCATGGCGATACCATCTCCGCCTTGACCCACGCTTCATCGCATTCTTTTGTCCAAGTAAAGTTATCATTTTTAGTACAATCGTAAACACTTCAATTTCTCAGCTTTATCTGGCAAAGATCTCGCGTAATAGGTGATTAATCCTATAAATGATTCTAACTGCTTTTTATTGACTGGCTTTGAAGCTTCTATCATTGCTTCGACTTTACTTTTAACTTTATGTAACTCAGTTTTATCGATGACAAAACCCAAGATATCTAGTTTCTCTTTGAAAAAGTCATATTTCTTAATGTTTACTT
The DNA here is from genome assembly GCF_055798465.1 of Pogonomyrmex barbatus. NCBI lineage: Eukaryota > Metazoa > Arthropoda > Insecta > Hymenoptera > Formicidae > Pogonomyrmex > Pogonomyrmex barbatus. Next base: position 2,216,364 of record NW_028297149.1, read on the forward strand.
TAAAGCCACAATCTTCTAATCTATTAACTGCAATAAACATATATACTGCAATTAACATTTTTAAATGCTCATCGTCATTTTTTCCAGTACAATAAATATTATCGAGATAAGAAATTACTCTTTTAATTTCTGTCAGACATTGCTCGATTTTCCGCTGAAAATCTCACGATCCCGATGCGATACCTTCCGTTATTTTAGTATATCTGTAGAGACCTTTGTGGGTATTAATCGTTAAATAGTCCCAACTGTTCTTGTCGACTGGAATCTGCATGTATTCATGCTGAAGGTCAATCTGCGAAAAAGTTTTACTGTTTCTTAACGCCATAAAAATCTCATCAATTAAAGGTATCGGGTGTCTGTTTTTTACTAAATGTGGGTTTACCGTTAATTTAAAATTGCCGCAAATTCTTATTGAACCATCAGCTTTAATTACTGGCACTATCGGCGTTGCCCATTCACTTACGTCAATCTTCTCAAGATGAACTTTACCAATCTATTAATTTCATCTTCAACTTTATCGGCTAACGCAAGTGGCAAATGTCTCGCTTTCAAGACTATTGGTTTCATATCGTCTTTTACCGTTAACTTTAACATTCCTTTATTATAAAGTTCAGTACCTTTACCAAACAACTTTGGAAATCTTGTTACAAACTCCTCATTACATTTACTAGATCAATTTTATTGCAACTATTCACTTTACTATCCATGCTTAATATCAATGGCCACAAATTAAAAACTTTTAACCATTGCTTACTAATCAAAATAGGACTGTCCCCTTTCATAATTCTCATTTGTAATTTGGCTTTCTTTTCTCCTATTATTACGTTTAAATCATCAATTATTCCTACGTGCTCTAATGGAACTTTCCATTCAATACCGTTCAATTTTACATTAATATCGGGAAAATATCTATCCTTATCTCTCTTACTAATTATCGTCGCGTATGAGCCCGTATCAATTTCCATTCGTAATTTTTTATCGTTAACAGAAACATTTATAAACATTGGTTTCCGCATTTACATTATCGTTACAAGAATTCATACTACTGATTCTTCTCTCGTTGATCATGAAGAAGTCGTTTCCGTCGTGTTGCCCGTCATCTTTTTCTGCATTCCCGCGCTCTCCTTGGAAGTGGACTGCTTTTCTTGTACACACCGATAAGTGTCCTTTCTTCTTACACGTGTGGCATGTTGTTCCGATGGAAACAATCACGAGCCCAGTGATTTGTTTTACCGCAGCAACATCCTGATGAACGCGCTTTACTTGCGTTATCGTTTACATGATTCCCAGAATCTGCTGGAGCTTTGTTGCTGTAGCGCTGACTTCCTCTCCTTTCGCGGAATGTTCCTCATCCTTTGGATCGGAACTGCTGTCTTCTGTTATCGTTCGGTTTACATTGAATATTATTCATCGAAGATTTCGACGACTCGTCATTTTTCTCTGTCGAAGTTTTTCTCTGCCGTTTCTATCGACGTGGCTAACTTGAACGCCGTATCGTACGTTAAATTCTCAGTACGAAACAATAACGCTTTACTCGCATGGTCTTTTATACCGCACACTAGTTGATCTCAAACAGCAGTTTTAACATTATCGAAATTACACGTGATTGCCAAATTTTTTAGTCTTGCCGCGAACTCAGCCGTTTGAGCTTGTGCTGATTGATAGAATTTACACCATTCTATTGTTTCCAACGGTTTCGGATTGAGATGATCATTAATTAGTTTAACAATCTCCGCGAACGATTTCGTACTCGGTTTGTCCGGCGCGCACAAATCTCTCACAAGTTTGTATGTTTCAGGCTTACTATGCAGCTTATTTTTTGCGTTTCACATCATTGGCTATGAACTCGAGTCTTTCTGTGTATGTTTCCCAATCGTCTTTTCCAAGGTAAAATTCTAGCTTGGAAATATTATTGCCGTTATTCTCATTGTATATAAATGTATGTGTATAAATTCCGGTCTTTCAGAATTCTCATTATCACTGTTATTATCGTTATTACCTTCGCGTTCAGTCTCGCTAGCGTTTATTCGCTGCTTGTTTATATTCGCAATATGCGTTCTTAGAATTTTAGTAACAGTTTTTCAATACCGGATTTTACATCGAAGTGTTCTTTTCATTCCGTTAATACTTGAATAAGTTGTTTTTTATTCATATCTTAAATCCAGGATGTTTTCTCAAAGTCAATTTTAATTGCCGACATTCGCGTTTTGATTACCTTTTAATTGTCTATTAATTATTAATGATCGATTTCACTTTTATCTCCCATAAATAGCGTATATATTTTTATAATAACGACATTTTAACGTTAGTTATCGCGCAATTTATTTTTCTGTTTACAGCGCATGTATTTTAATCTCAACGATATCTTAACATTGGACAATGCGCCATGATCTACCGTCGAGCCTTTTCAAAACGTATACTACGCACTTTTCACTTTAATTGCCACACTTTGAGTTCGAACTCTGACCTCATTTTTTTTGCATTGGTTCGAATTTTTCCTCGTCGCCAGTTTTTTGCGGTATGTTGGAGGTGACTTCGATGAATACTCTCGATTAATTATATCACACTTTATTACTATAATTAAGGAAGTGAGTAAAGGTAAGGTGCATTACGCTCAACGCTGCGTGATCAAAACCTGATTGTCGATATCTGCGTCGGCAGTTGCGCGTGCGCTCACGTGACAAGACACGTGACCATGCATTAAGGCTGATACATTACAAACTTCTTGACCTAAAAACGACCGACAAACGCACGTCTATGCAACGGTGTCATAGCGTTTCCTTACCGTTGACCCAGTGCCGAGATATATCAGCTTCGATTCGGGAGCTCACGTTTCAACGCTTAACTTTCGAGAGAGCAAATGTGCCATCTTTCTGAGCTTATTCACATGTCGTTAATTTCTTAATTTCTTAATTTTCTTAGGCTGGACGTAACATTATCAATCAATTCTGAGTATCGTTATTGCGGACTGATTACAGACTGTTGACCGACGCGCACTACTGACAGATGAAATAATACTTTTGTTACGCACTCCCATCACACACTCCGCGTATTCTCATGTCACACTCGCTCTACGTGGCTCCTGTTCACCCTTGCTTCCTTTTATCAGTCTGTCGTTACACAGCCTTGGTGCGTCTTCATGTCAAAACGTTGTTTGGCTCGTCAGCGTTTCGACATTGCGTCAGCGGAGTTCTTGTCGGATTGCACATAGATTCGTTGCAATTGGCAAGAGTGCGCATTAGTCTTTTATTCAAACTTATATTAATATTAAATTAATACTAAATTTTATAAATATCAAATTAACAAGAATCCTTGAGTCTTAATTGGTCAGCAGATATGGGTTGGCAATATTAATTTTATGAAATATCGGTTGCGCTACTCGCAACAGAAGAATGATAACCAGATCAGCTTGGAAGCAGATGATCCATCAAAGAACCTCTTCTAAGCTCTTTATATCGAATCGATTCAATTTCAAACAGAATCGATTTCAAACACAATTAGTCAGTTTCAGATCGAATTAACCATAATAATTAAAAAGCGCCTTCGTTCGGCTGTCTTCGGTGTTCAGCCGAGCTCGGCAACGCGACAAATAAAAACCGCGCAACAACTTTTAGTCAATATTAATTTGTTAATGTGAAAAATATAACACATTATATCTAATTCTTATTCGGTAGATGGTCGTGATCGGAACGATGATAATTCGAGATACCATTATAAAAAGATATACTTTTTTCACAAAATATTTTATATCTTATTTGTTAGCAATACTCAAATGTTTCTTACATTCATATATTAACACATTTATATATTAAATAATGTCCAACAAAATTATGATATTAATAAATAAAATAGATTACATTATTTACGAAACCTCTTTAATGAAAAAATAATTTTAAGAATTAAGAATTATTTTTACAATATATAATTGTAAATATTTGTAAAATAGAATATATTTGTAAATTATATTTGTAAAATATATATGTAGAATATATTTATAGAACATATATTTTACATATATATTCTTCATTTTTAATATATATTTATTAGTTATGTATTTTTTAATGTACAAACATAATTAAACTATTGTTTGATTATTTTTACAGATTCTCTTTCACGAGGTGCTTTTGATACTTTCGGCGAGTCATTATTACGATTGGATCTCAGCGATAATGAATTATCTTATATAGAGGATGGTGCTTTTTCTAATGCTCAACATCTGTTGTTTCTGAATATTTCTCATAATTCCCTTAATCGCTTCAACAGTGATGTTTTTAAAGGCAAGAGATCATCTTTTATTTGAGTTTCTAAATGGAGCGCAAATATCCCGTACAAAGACATAGCACAAGGCCATTCGATCAAATCGTCTGAAACTTCGGGAAATATTCATTTACGTGATGCTGATCAAAAATACTCATGAGCAATATTCAATAACCGATTGACAGCCAACAAAAGGAAAGCCGGGAAAATGCGTTCTAGTGGTACGATTCCTACACAAATGTATTTCTATGCTTCTTCATTGCGCGTATATACACGTGTGTGTGTGTGTGGGAAGATTATATATTGCGATATTTATTCTTATGCTAGGATCAATGATGGATGAGAGTTTGATCCCTTGTGTATGTGTTAGTTTTTTTATTTATGTGTCTTTTTTATTTGTGTACCTGCGTATTCATGCGCGAATGTGTATATGTGTGTGTGCTTGTGTGTATGCACATGCATGTAAACTATGTTTAATATTATCTAAAATGTTATCTACAAAGTATTCACTACATGCATACATATAAATACACACGCACACGTATTCATATATATCAGACACATATACACACGTATAAAACACATGCCGCGCGCGCGCGCGCTTACACACACACACACACACACACACACACACACACACACACACAAGAGATCAAATTTGTATCACATCGTTGGTCCCGGGTACGCTGCGAACGAGTATTGCATATAATCTCCCTCGACCCCCTCCCACCACACATGTATTATACATGCAATGAAAAAGCAAAGAAATACATTTGTATCCTGGAAAAATCGTATCTCTAAGAAAGTAACACATTTTCCGATGCTTCTGTCGGTTAAATAATCAATTATTGTCGTGCTCATGAGGGCTTTTAATCAGCACATAAATGAACATTTCTGAGTTTCAGATAATTTGATCGAACAGTCTTTTGCTGTAGTTTTGTGTGGGGTCCATTTTATTTTATATTTTTTTATATTTATATTGAATGTTTTCTTGTTTAATATTTGTTTTACTAACATTCTCAAATTTTTTTATTATTTTTATTAAAAATAAATATATAAAAATTAATTATTAAAAATGGGTAATATATATACACACACACACACACACACATATATATATATATATATATATATGTATATATATATATATATATATATACAGAGTGTCCCAAAAAAATGGCCAAGCGGTCATATGCAGGTAAAGAAGACTAAACTGAATCAAAAAGTCCTGTACTATTTTGTGATTTTCGCAATAATTAACAAGTTATTAATTTATGAAAATAGTCAAATTGCAAACGCGCGATGAGATAACCGCCCATTTACAGTTTTACTGACTGAGTTTTTTGATATGTACAATATTTACAAGTAGTTGTCTGGAATTTCGCCTTTGATTCTGTGAAAAGCGGCGCAGGCTCCGGGAATCGTACAATCGATTCGGCTCGCGATCGGTTCCGTGAATTCGACGCATTCACGATAGATGCGGCGCGGGCGCGACGGTGCGAGGGGTCTTCGGCGCGCTTGTTATGACGGATCAGTTGTTTCGTCGTGCGTATGGTCTGTCTGAGGTTTGTGCTGTGGTCTTTGGAATGCAGGAAGCTCCCTGCTTCTTGACCGTCGGCGGTGGAAGGTGCGTACAAGGGCTTGCTTTTAGAGCCCAGATTGAGAAGCTCCTCAATCTGAAAAGCTTGTGCGCTGTGGATGAAAGGAATGATCGGCCAGAAGCTCCTAGCGCGATAGGGAGCACTCTAGATCGCTTCGTATTGGATAGGACTGGAAGTATCGAAAGCAGTACTGGACATCTTACTGTCTCGCCGGTGATAGATCTCGATCATCCACCGGAATCGCTTAATATACCCGAGTTGGCCGTCGGTCGGGAGTAGTCGGGTACGAGTCGGCCGAACTCGGGTCGGGGTAGTTCCGGGGGATGCTCTCGCCGGAATCTTCGCGATAATTCGCCGAACGCGCTCGATTATTTCGCGAAGATGTTCGGTGGCGCAGTCGGTAGCGGAGCCGGCGGCGGTGGCCTAACTGGTGCGTGTTTATCCACGCACCGCGCACGTGAAGCCATGTGATCTCCGTTTTGCTTCGTCCGATATTCAACGTGATTTTACGATCGCGGAAGGATCGCCGTGTTGATGCCCCGACGGTTGATCGGGGCCACTTAATATTATTATTAATATTGAGGGGGATGAGTCGGGTGTCGTTACAAATTAATGATTAAAATAAGTTATACATTGTACATTAATCAAAAAGTTATTAACAAATAGAATAGGATTATATAAATGTATGTAGAATGCGATAATTTGTACACTTGAAGAGCTATGAATTCTATATTATTTGTACACATGTATATTTAAGTAAATGTTTGAACAAGAGGGGAGTTTCATTTCTCTTCTATATATTGCTATCTTGAAAAAACTTTTCCTTTTAAATATGTACTAAAAAGGAAAAAAAGTACCCGAAATAATATGAGATCCTTATTAAAGAATTCGATTTTTAAATTTGATAACATTTACACGTATTTTTATACAACTACAAAAGGAATCTACTGTTGTTGAAACTTTTATGAGCTCTCGTTGAGGTTTTTCACGAAAATATCCCTATGGTAACTATACGTAACTTTTAATTATTAGTTTTGCACATTTTTTCTCTCTCTCTCTCTCTCTCTCTTTCTCTCTTGCCCTTTCAAGGATTTTTTGTTAAAATAGAGGCGTTTACTACCAAGACCTATCCAAATAATAGATTCTTTTCAAATTTGGCGTAAATGTAAAACTATGAAGAATATTTTAACAATTTTTTTCATTTTAGTCCATAAATAGTTTTAGGAACAATTACTATCCTTTCAATTTTCATTCTTTTATCATTTACAAATAGAGCTGTAACGGTACGTCCCTGCGCGGTCGGATAGTGACCGGTGCGGAAGCGGAGACGTGGATCAGGAGTTTAGAAATACTCATGCCGGATTCGGAAAAAGAATCATAGATATTCGGGTTTAATTAAAAAAAAAAAATAAATTTATTTGGTAATGTTCGAAGTTGACTTCTACAAATGATGTTTTTCGAAGTGTGTGACGCCGCTCGCATATATTCAATTGTAATTGTGAGATTCGCAGCGCGGTCGGATAGTGAATGCGTACGCGTATACTCGCGGGATAGCACATGAGTCGGAACGTAGTGCGTTGCCGGACCCGCATGTTGCCAAGTGCTCGGATTCTTATGAAAAAGAACTACATAGAAATATTAGCGGCAATTACACAACAATATTACAGATTATCATAGGAAATATTATAGGATATCACATGATATATTACAGAATATCACCGGGAGATTACAGAGCAATATCAATGATTATTTCGAACCACTGCTGCAAAAATACAGTTGCAGATTACTGCTTCTTTTACGAAAAAAACGTCCAATTTTGAGTGTCAATATATTCTCAAAAAAAATCCTGAAAAATTTGATAAATTTGCATTGTTAATTTATAGTTAAAAAAAAAACTTCTCCGAGATTAACCCTCATTTAGGTGTTGAGCATTAATTTACGATCTGCATTTACATGACCGATCACCCATCCTATTGTTGACCGGAGTATATTGCTTAATTTCGGCTGTTGGGAACTGATGTCATACATATGGCTAAACTTATAGATGTTGATATTCAGCAAATAAATCGTATATAGATGTAAGAATAATTTAAAAATTATTTCTATTGATATTAAATGAATAATCAATATATTGAGTATTAAATATTTCTCATGAATAAAAACGAAAAAAAAAAGAAAAAATAGTTGCCCTGCATATCGAAATTGGAAATGTATATCCAAATAAATTTTTCGCACCGAAAATTATTCGTTTTGCATAATACCTCTTGAAATTTCATAGTGACTGAGTAAAATGGAAACATACTAGCGCGCGCGTATGTGTGCGTGTGCATGTGTATGTGTGCGTGTGCGTGTGTGTGTGTGCATGCGCGTATGCGTGTATGCGTGTGTCACAGGCGGCGATTGTGAATAAAACTGTCGATATCTATCCAATTTGTGTATGTGTGAGTGTGTACACAACTTAATTCTAATTTTCTTTTTGTTTTTAGTCACTTCTGTGAAAGATATGTTTCAATATTTTTTATATTGCTTGTTTTGGGGAAAATTGTATAATACATATTTAATTAATATGAGTGATGTCAATAATATCTGCTTGTAATCCACAATCTCCCAGTTATTACATGCTGCTGTAATCATTCTAGTGATATACAAAAGGCATGTAATATCGGCATGTAACCCACTATAAGTAACTACATAGATAGTAATATCGAGAATAAGCATTACACAGCGACCTGTAATAACCACACAACCGGCAGTAGTTCTTTTTCATAAGGGGACGCACGAGTTGCTAGGTAACCACAGACATTTTCGCGACACATGTATTTGCTTGATACGCGTATGCCGAGAAAAAAGTCCGACTTTTCGTATGTGAAGAGACGAGAATACTGAGAACGCTCGTTATTCCGCAGAAGAAAAAGTCCGAATACACTCCGACTTTTCGGATAGGAAGCGAACGAGAATACTGAGAACACTTGATATTCAGCACAAGAAAATTTTTGTATCGTCAGGATCAGATCGATATTTCGGAAACGGATGGGTCGAATGATCGAACAGGTCTGGTTACTCTTTACCGAAAATGTCAGGTTTATATATCTGATTTTTGTCTGCGTGTCAAAACGCGATTTGTTAAATTGTTTTACAAAATAGCTGATCTGTCACGTCATCGGCGCGTGACAGATCAGCGGTGCGCGTATGTCGCTCGGTCGTTCGGAGATGTTCGGGCGGCCCCGGACAGTATGGGCTGTATAGCGCGCTCTTAACGGAGCGTTACATATGCTCCATTACAGAGCAATAATACCTGAAGAACAAAATTTAATATAACATAGGAGTTTTTGGATCGCCGGTTACAAATATGAAATTACATTTACAAAATTATTTGTTTAAATGATCAGAATAAAACTAACTATTTTACAAAATAGTTAAAAAATGACGGCAAATGTGCACTTTTTATGTGACTCAAATATTCGATTAAACAAATATTAAAAAATATGATTATTATATTGTTTAAATATATATGTTAAAAGATCTTGTATAAGTTAAAAATGCTTGTGTTTAATTTAATACACATGAAAAGCGCGTACTTCATTTTTTTATCATTTTGTAAAATAGTTAGTTCTATTCAAATATTTCTTTTTTTAGTAAGATCGAAATAAATTTACATTATTGGAAATAATTAAAAATAATAAAAAGTTTTTTTATTTATGTTATAAAAGTTTTTTTAACTTTTTCACTGATTTACTAAAGAATCATAAATTTTATCAAAATGTTTGTATCTCTATATACATTGTGAAATTTTAAATTTAAAACGATGGACTTTCACATCATTGCAGACGTTTTACGTAGAAGCATATTAGTTTCCCTTCATTTAGATTTATTTAGGTGATATGGTTAGGACTAAGTTGCTATCATATTATAGTATATATTATATTCATGATTATAAATTTACTCAATATATTTTTAATTTTTTGACATTTTCTGTAACTACCTACCAAAATTACCTTTTAAAAAAATATAAAAAATAACGTCAAATTCACGCATCCCTTTTCTTATTTATGTAAAAGAAAGAATTTGTTAGCCCGAATTACTTCTTACTTATATATATCAGGTGTATGCACAAGTTTTTTCCGGTTTTTTAGTAAAAAAAAGACACGTAATTTTCAAGGGAAATTAATTTTTTTTTTATTCAAAATATTGGCCATCGGCTTCTACACATTTCGCCCATCTTTCAGATAATTTATGAATACCATGCCAGAAAAACTGCTTGTCTTTTGCGGCAAACCATTCGTCGAGCCATTTTCCAACTTCCTCGAAATTGCTGAAGTGCTGCTCTGCGAGCGCGTGCCCCATTGATGCGAAGAGGTGATAGTCAGATGGCGCCAGGTCTGGGGAGTACGGCGGGTGCGGAAGGATGTCCCATCCAAGCGATTTCAAGGTATCTTTCACTGGTTTTGCTGTGTGAGACGGCGCATTGTCGTGTAACAAAATCACTTTGCCATGTCTTCTGGCCCATTCTGGTCGTCTTTCGATTAATGCGTGGTTTGAATTAATCATTTGTTGGCGATAGCGTTGTGTATTAACGTTTTCGCCGGGCTTCAAGAGTTCATAATACACAATACCGCTCTGGTCCCACCAGACACAGAGCATGATCTTCTTGCCGAAGCGATTTGGCCTTGGTGTTGATGGACCGGTTTCGCCAGGTAAAAGCCACGATTTTTTCCGCTTCGGGTTTTCAAAATAAATCCATTTTTCGTCACTCGTTACAATTCGATATAAAAATGATTTCCTTTCGTGGCGTTGAAGCAGCATTTCACAAGTGACTTTGCGATTTTCCATTTGACGTTCATTCAAATCGTGTGGGACCCATTTACCGAGTTTATTGATCTTTCCCATTGCTCGTAAACGTCTGCTGATTGTTTCTTGTGATACATGTAATGCTTCTGCTAATTGCCGTTGAGTTTGAGTTGGGTCATCATCTAATAACTCCTGCAATTGCTCGTCTTCGCATTTTTTTTTGTGGTCTACCAGAGCGCTCACTGTCTTTCACATTGAAATCACCACTTTTAAATTGTCGAAACCATGTCTCACATGTTCTAATCGATGGAGCGTGTTCATCATATATTTCTACCAGCAAACGATGACTTTCAACAGCCTTTTTCTTTTGATTAAATAAAAAAAGCAATGCGTGCCACAAATGTTCTTTTTCAGGCACAAAACTCGACATGATCATTGAACGATAAAACAAAGACGCTAGTTTTTGGCGGACTCAACTTGTGTGTGTTTGTAGTTTTAAATGTCAGACGAACAAAAAAATGTATGTGTCAAATTAATACGTTGCGTACTTTTCGCTGGCGACATCTCTTAGTTAAACCGGAAAAAACTTATGCATACACCTGATATATCTTCATTATTTCTTGTCTTCACGATCATTCTCGAATCGCGGAATAGCCGGACGGTGTTACAGAAACGCCGGCCGGAAATGCAAAGCATGCAAAAGCAAATCTGCAAATTCCAAAGCAGAGCGCGAATGAGGAATTTGCGAGAGCGCGCCGTTTTGACCATATATGGTCCGATTTAGAATTATAACACGACGAAACGCGATACTACTAGAATACTATAAAAACGGTCGCCGAGAGTGGATAGTCACAATACATAAAAGGGCAGTTGTACTTTGTCACGGCTAGTCGTTATCAGTAATAGCGAGATTCACACGAAACATTGTCAAGAAGCCATATCAATAAATCAGCTACTTAACAAAAGTGAGTAATAATATTTGACCAAAAGAACCTTCCACCTATGATCCTGCTCGGAGTTCTAACTCCTAAGACTCGGCGAACCCGACTTTCCCTAAATACAATTTTGTAACCCAATCCGGGCTACAACATTTTGGTGGCAGCGGTGGGATTGTCAACACTATCCCCACGATTCATTCATCTGAAAAGATAATCGCTAATCGAGCCAACAGATCAAGAGTAAGCCCTAACAGATAAAACGGGCAAACAGGAGAAAAAACTTTTCTGGCAACGTTCGTAAGACCTGCAGTATTAGTCCCAAGGCTGCAGGCAGAAGAGAAACTTTCTCGAAATCACAAGATCTGTGGAAAATAGGCGGACGGAGAAAGTTCCGTCATAAACAAGCTTACAATCAAAAGAGTACGAAAAGAATTGCTGAGTGCCGATCTAGGACAACCCTGCAGCTATCAGCGACAGCAAAGCAGCGAGCTAGCATCGCTAACATACACGCCATCGACACCAGTCGACAAGGATACCCAGTAGAGCAGCTAGCGAGCGCATATCAGCGATACCGGAGAAGGCACCGACCTATGACAACAACATGCAACAACGAAGCAGCATGAAGCTAGCAGCAGATACTGTAAGTGAAAACGTATCGTAGTAAAAATTGTATAAGCAAGCGATAGCATTGATGTCGGACGGCGAAATAAATAGAAATCGATCCCTTAGAAATATATCATGATTAAATATATCATGATACACGACGAGTAAATACAAAGAGCGCGAAGTCCTGTCACCCCCGTGCGTGTAGTCCAAGAAGCTGTACGCGATATCCGCGATAGCGTGCGTCAAAATTTAAAAACGCGACACTCGGATGAGAACTCACCTGAGCCGGTGCTCCACCCATAATTATCGAGCGAGTATTTCCGCCCGACGTAGAGCCTAATACCGGACCCAGTGGACAAACACCGACTGCATCCCAGAACAAGACGTTCTGAAGGAAACGAGAGCCGCAATGTTTCATAACGGAAAGAATTCTCGCTAACATCTTACGACGAGCGTTTTTGATTCGGAAGAATATTACACAGCTTCGCGTGACCTCGAGCGTAGAAACATAGCGGAACAACAATTACGTACACCTCGTGGCAAGGAAACTAGGGAAACGGAGGTAACCCGCGCAGAAGTAGACGCAGAGATAGAACGTTTCAGAGCTTCGGCAGACCCTTCGCGCAGAAGAATAGAGCAATCAGAATTAACCGAACAACAATAAAGAATCAATAGACGTGTTGCTAGAAGGAATTTGCGCGTTACAAGACCGAATGGATCAACTGGAAGTTACGATTTTCGATCGTAACGAAAATTGAATCGCACAAGTGCCTTATAAACGACGAATACACAGGATGCAACTCCGTGACGAATCGTTAGACATAACTTACGGACGAATACTCGAAGATATGCGAAACCCGAGACCGTAGCGGGATATTTACGATTAAAAAAAGCTCGCGATATGATTTCGGAATTCGATGGAACCTCTCATAAGCTGCCGGAATTCTTGAGTGCCGCATCATACGCTATGAAAAATACGAGTCCGATGGAAGAAGAAATGCTACTAAAAGCGATACTATGCACTAAACTAAAAGGCAGAGCTATGACTGATTTTCAAACGCGAGATATACGTGACTTTGCTCAGTTAAAAAGAGAGTTAGAAGTTTGCTATCTTAGCAAGAAAAGTACCACACACTTGCAGTTAGAGTTCAATACGCTAAAACAAAGAAATGGAGAATCGGCAAGAGCGTTCGGATTGCGTATGGACAAACTAACTATGGAGCTATACGAATCCATGATAGAAGGAAGAATCGAAATAATACAATAGAAAATAAACGAGCGATTTTGGAAACCATACAGCAGCAGACTCTATGCTATTTTCAGCTCAGATTGCTAGACGATATAAAGCTATTGATACGATCACATTATACAACGCTGCAAGACACTATCGCTGGCGCGAGCGCGGAAGAAAAATTTAAAAGACCAATAGAAAATTTTGGGCGTGCAAAAGCGAATACAATACGCACATCCGCCCGCGAAAATAAATTACCGCAATGCCAAAAATGCGGAAAAATCGAACATGTCGAACAAGATTGTCGAACTAGTAGATACATGAACCGATTTGCTTTACCTAGAACCGAAAAAACCATTGGCGTAAATGCGATGGAAAAATATTGCGTAAATTGTAAAAAGACGGGACACGATAAAAAAGCATGCTGGTCAAAACCTAATGGATCAGAGAGAAAACAAGTAAGATGACTGAGACAAGAGAAAGAAACGAGAGGATAAGTAAATACTACGGTAAGAGCAAAAGAAAACGAAATGTGCAAAGAAGACGCGGAATTGTCAGAATTCAGTAGTAGCAAAGAACAAGAAGAGAAAAGCAAAAAGATAAGGACAATGCGAGCTGCACGAGAGCATCAAGTTGCTAAGTTAACCAGCAAAGCACGAGTCAGCGCTACTCTAGATCTGGTAATCTTGCCAATAAAGGAAATAAAAAAAAGAAAAATGAATTTCTTGTTGGACACGGATGCTACTCTAACACTTGTTAAAGTGGGAAATTTAAAGGGGAATACGCCAGTATGAGAGGAACAAATAGTCCTCACCGGCATAACAGGATATAAAATTCACACTCTTGATAAGATTCAAGCTACGATCGTCCTCGAAAATGAGAAAATAAGACACACCATGCATGTGGTAAAAGATGACTTCCCGGTCGCTTACGAAGGAATTCTCGGTATAGATTTCTTAAAGAAACACCGAGCAAAATGCGATCATGCAAAGGAAATATTGCGAATAGGCAGTAAACCTAAAATTGCATCCTCACAAGAAATATATTCTAATACCTCGCAGTGAAACCATTGTATTAGGTGTACAAAAAAGTTCTGAGCTTTAGATTTCATACAACTGAAATAACAATTTAAATTTTATATATCTTCCCGCCCTTTTGCGGTTTTAAAGCGTTGACATTTGGCCTTCTAAAATGCCATACGGTTTGGCGTTTGATGCACATAACCTCAAAAATCAGTAGTGTTCACAATGGCAATAACAAAAGAGCATATTCGATTTTCCATCCACTTCGCGTTTCATCTGAAGAAAAATGCTGCTGAAGCCATTGCAATGATTTGTGCTGCATATGGAGAGAACGCTGTAAGTCATACTACATGTAAAGGATGGTATCAAAAATTTCATCAAGGAAATTTCAGTCTTGAAAATGAACCGCGTGCTGGACGCCCTCAAAAGATTGAAACGGACAAATTGCAAGCACTGCTGGATATAAACTCTGCACAAATTGAAAAAGAGCTTGCAGAACAGCTTGGCGTTACGCAGCAAACCATTTCCATACGTTTACATACGATGGGAAAGGTTTACATACGATGGGAAAGGTTCAGAAGGAAGGCAGATGGAAGGCAGATTCCGCATGAATTGTCCGAAGACAACAAAAATCGTCGGCGTGACACTGCACTTACTTTGCTTTCAAAGTTCCGGAAAAAAGATTTTCTGCACAAAATTATTACAGGCGATGAAAAATGGATTCTTTATGATAACTCTAAACGTAGAAAATCATGGGTTGACCCTGGTCAACCTTCGACATCGACGCCAAAGCCCAATATCCACGCCAAGAAAGTTTTGCTCTGTATCTGGTGGGATTGGAAAAGTGTGTTGTATTACGAGTTGTTACAACCGGGTGAAACAATCACGGCAGACCGCTACCAACAACAATTGACCAATATGAGTGATGCATTAGAAGAAAAGAGGTCATTTACTGGCCAAGGATGTCGTAAAGTGATCTTGCTTCATGACAATGCTCGACCACATGTTGCGAAAGCGACTCAGGATCATATCTTTGCGTTAGGCTGAGAACTTCTCCCGCACGCGGCGTATAGCCCAGACCTGGCGCCTTCTGATTACTACCTATTCCGATCGCTGCAGCATCATTTGGCTGATACACATTTCGTGAGATTTGAAGAGATACGAAAATGCATTGATGACTTTATCGCTTCGAAGCTGGTGAGCTTCTATCATCAAGGAATTCGCCAGCTACCCAAAAGATAGCAAAAGGTCATTGATGCAAACGGGGAATATTTCGCTGATTAATATTTTTTTGTTTGTTTTTGAATAAAGATTGAATTTTACAAAAAAAAGCTCAGAACTTTTTTTGTGCACCTAATACAAGCTATTACTAGTCAAAATCAGATTGGAATAGTGAAACCTGAATCTCAATCAGGAGTATTTATTGGTAGTTGCCTGGTAGAACGATGATTATATCTGCCCAATAAGTATAATTAATACAACTACCGAAACTATTGAAATTACGACGCCGAGTGTAACGTTAGACGCCGTGCAGGTGGGAGACGCCGCCGAGATGCTTACGTTATACGAGAGCGACCGTATTGTACAGGTGTACAGCAGGAATGCTTACAAAAATTGCTACGAACAGAATATCTAAATCAGAAAAAAAAGGCATTAACGCAGATATGCTCTGACTTTTGCAATATATTTCACATGAAAAACGATCCACTATTCTACACTATGACAATAACACATGAAATAAATACACGTAGCGATAGCGCGCCTATAAATGTGTGACCCTATAGATTGCCGGAGAAAACATAAAGCAGAAGTGAATCGGCAGATTGAAATGATGTTAGAACGACGGAATAATATGTTTACAGTACGTTTACGAGTCAATGGAATGCGCCATTGCTAGTAGTATCCAAAAAAGTGGATGCATCCAGGAAACAAAAACTACGCATCGTAGTAGATTTTCGAAAATTAAACGATCTAACAATCGGAGACTCTTTTTCACTACCAAATATAACAGACATCCTAGATTAGCTGGGAAATGCAAAGTAGTTTTGAACATTAGACCTCGCATCTAAATATCATCAAATTCCTATGAAGGAAAAACATAAAAGTAAAACGCTTTTTCTATACCGTATGGACACTATGAATTTAATAGAATGCCATTCGGACTTAAAAACGCGCTCGCGACATTTCAACGGCTGATGAACTCGGTGTTAACCGGAATTCAAGGACTCAGATGTCTAGTTTATCTTGACGATATAGTAATATACGGTGCAACATTGAACGAACACAATAAACGACTAATTGAAGTAATGCAACGACTGAGAGACCATAATAATCTTAACTTGACCGGATAAATACGAATTTCTCAGAAAAGAAGTTACTTATCTAGGACATATTATTATGGAAAATGGGATACAACCTGATCCCCATAAATTGCAAGCGATAGAAAAATTTTTGATATTGATTTTGATATTTTGATTTTTGATACCAAAAAAGGTGAAAGATATACAATCATTTTTAGGATTGGCTAGATACTACCGAAAATTCATTCAAGATTTTTCGAAAATTGTCAAACCTCTAACAAAATTAACAAAAGAGGAAAAATTTAATTGGAATATTGAGCAACAATACGCTTTTCAGACACTAAAAGAAACATTAATTACGGCACCAACATTAAATTGCCCAGATTTTACTAAAGAATTTTTAATAACCACCGACACGTCCGATTACGCCATTGGAGCAATATTATTACAAGGATAGATAGGTCAGGATCGTTCAATAGCCTACGCCAGCAAAGTATTGAATAAAACAGAACGAAATTATAATACGACTGAGAAAGAGCTTCTAGCGATAGTATGGGGAGTAAAATACTTCCGACTGTATTTATGCGGAACGAAATTTAAAATAATCACCGATCATCGACCATTAGTTTGGCTATTCAGCGTTATAGACCCTGGATCTAGACTGACGGTGGAGACTCAAGTTAGAAGAATATGATTACGAAATATTATTCACAAGGCAGACAAAGGAAATACAAATACGTGGATGCGTTAAGTGGAAATCCGATTACTCTTGACTCACAGTTAAACACTATCGCACACGAAGAGAGAAACGATGACGACGAAAGAGAGGAAGAGATAAAACGAGAATACATTGCAGAAGAAAAGCGATAAATACTTTATGAATATCATGATACGCCGACAGGCATCAAGGAGTCGCACGTACTCTGAACCAAATTAAACTATTACATAATTGGCGTGGTATAACGCGCGACGTAGAGGATTAAGTGTAGGAAAAGTGTAGAAGGAATTATATTGATTATATTGATTTTACTTAGTCTCTTTAATGACCTTAATGATTAAGTTTTAAGGAAACAAAAAAATTGTTTAAACAAGTAATTAATAAATGCGAACTTTGTTAGAAAAATAAATTAAACCAAAAAACCAAACTGCCAATGGTAATAACCGACACGCTGAAAAAACCATTCGAAAAATGTGCGCTCGATATAGTAGGACCCATTACGAATGCTGGAAATAAATATATCTTAACTTTTCAAGATAATTTAACGAAATTTAGTAAAGCGATTCCAATAGAAAATCAAGAAGCAAACACGGTGGCAAAAGCCTTTGTCATTAAAATAATTGCTGAACACGGGAAAGATTTTTTCCTGAAAAGATTTTAACTGATCAAAGCACAAATTTCATGAGTGAAATATTTAAAAATACATGCAAGCTATTGAAAATCGAAAACATTCAAACAGCCTATCATCCCGAAAGTAATGGAGCATTAGAACGCTCACATAGAACTTTGGCAGAATATCTTCGACATTACATAAATGAAAAACAAACAGATTGGGAATGGCTACCCTACGCAATGTTTGCGTATAATACAATGCCATATACACTGCAACGGGATTCACGCCATTCGAATTAATTTACGAGCGGAACTACCGACAGCCGACCTGACCAAACCGTCGAAGACAACTTATTCTTATGACGATTACGTACAAGAATGACGAGAGAAGATCCGTGCAACGAACCAAGTAGCGAGAGAATGTGTAAAACAAGAAAAGATAAAATCGAAACAGTATTACGACTGAAACGCAAGGAAAACATTTCAAATAGGCGAGCAGGTTCTACTGTACGACGAAACAGTTAGACGAGGCGTTCAAAGAAATTAGAAGCGCAATGGATCGGACGGTACATAATTATTGACAAACTGTCCGAAGTAAATTACAAAATAAAAATGGGCCGCTGTACGATAATCGTGCAAATCGAATGAAAGCATTCGCGAAAAACTAAAACTAATAAATAAAAATAGAAATAAGAAGATTCACCAAGAAAATAGGATTCCAAGGAAGCGCCCTGAGAATATCCAAAACTATACACTAAGAATAAAATAAAACTTGCGCACTACACAAAAAAAACTAGCACTAAACACTACGAAAACAAGCAAAAAACTAAAGTAACTATGAAACGGTTAATCCTGAATTAATTAAGAGAGGAGAGATTTTCAAATTCCTCCTCCTTCGGAAAATCGAATAACAAGTCTTCACCACTATAACCTCCTCCGGAAAATCACTCTCAATGGGCCAGGGAGAAGTAGTAAAACGGGCAGACTCCGATGACCATGCGGACTGAGAGGCATTCGTCCGTTTCACCATCAAAAACACTTTCAGAATCTTCACCGATGTTCATAAAAGAGTCCATGGGCAAAAAACTTGGTATCATCGCAATCAACGTCGTAACGCGCCAAATAATCCATCACATTTTCGTTAAGGAGACCTCCGCGAAACATAGCGAAATATTTGCGCCAAATACTTTCTTCTCCCGAATCCTGAGAAACGATGAGCACTCTGAGTACTATCCGAAACATAGGAAATCGTATCTGCATCGAAAATGTCTATGTCCAAAAAATTATTTACGATTTCCTTCTCACTTAATTCGCGAGCGTCGCGCACAGGCGAATTACAAAAAAAGAAACTTGCGTCACGAGGAGACATCGCCAAGAGTACCCATTAGCAACAACCCACATTAACAACTAACATTAATATAATAAAAAGGGCGGGTAAGCAAGTACTATCTTGAAAAGGATATCCCGAAGTCAAAAGATAGACACCAGAGTCTAAGAAAAGATATAGTGAAGAATGAAATAAAAGTAACCATATCTTGAAAAGTAAAAGAATATACGCGTCAATCCCGACGCTACAATAGCAAAAATTTTTAAGAAGCTTTATTATAATTCCAGACTTTATCCATCACAGGCACTGAAGAAATCCAGGAGAAAACACCATTTGAAATAAAAAGTTTTTTCCATCATCCTAGGATATATTTCGAAGAAATCGAATTTATGAATCAGGTACAAACTACATGGAAGTTAGTTATCAAATTGGATACTACCGCTCTAGGAATACGAGCACAGCAATTACAAGATTACAGACGGACCAGCGATACAAAAGTATTATTGGACCAGTCAAATTTACTTGCCAAAATATCCTGCAAATATATAGGAACAACGAAAAATTAACAACACTATTAGCATGCTTACAAAGTGTATATAAAACCTCTGATAGCAAAAGAGGATTATTAAATGATACGATGAGCAAAACATTATTTAATATGATGAATGCCGACGCGCTACATAGACGAGCAAATGCAATTATTGCGAAACTACCAACAAATCTTACAACATGCAAGAAACCAGATAAAAATTATCAACGCCACATAGATGAATTAAAAAAAAAACCATAAGTTATAATGAAGAGCGGTTAAAAAATGTAACAGCACGAATGGAATTGTAATTAGCAAAATATACGCAGTGAAAAGATATGGATGAAAATCTACTAATACTGAAGACAATAATGACGGATCTAATTAAAGATGTCGAGAACACTATTGACTATCTACCATTAGCAAAAGATAGAATAGTGCAACCCACCTATTACTGCTCGAGAAATCATAAGGAAATTGCTAGAAGCCGCGACATAGCTAACGAAAAGACAACACTTTTCATTTAAAATTAGTATAGAAAATTGGCGCACTATTCAGAAATATATGACTATAAATGCGTATTACGATAAAACAGATATCTATACGATCTTCCGATTTCCAATAATCGCTTTCCCGACATTCAAATTGATAAAACCGATACTGTCCCCAATACGCGAACACACGAATATCTTTTCATTTATACGGGTAAATCACGCCTTATTAGCAGATAAAGAAAATTATCGTTATATATTATTGGAAGAGCGTGAACTAAATGCGTGCGTACAAAACGATTAAATTTACATGTGCGAACGAAATTTTCCCGTATATCACATAGATACGGACGCGTCATGCGAAGTGCAAATCTATATAAACGCGCTCGAACAACTCCAGAATTGCGAACAAGGATGTATAATTTCCGATACCTCATTATGGCTAACGGAACTACAAGCGTGGCTATATTCCGCACAAGTAAACCAAAAAATAGAAATTCAATGTGATAAATCGGAAACAAGAAAACTAGAGATAAATGGTATAGGTAAAGTAAAATTAAACGGCGATTGTAAACGAACGACGCCGGAAATAACAATAGTCACGACGACAAATAGCGATCCGTTATGTACGAGCACACTTACCGGAATATAATTTAACATTAATATCGAAAGACATCAAAGATGCAAAACAGCTCACAGAAAAAATAAAACTGCGACCGATAATAAAAGACCCATTAGAATTAACAAGATTAAGCACAAAAATAGGTGAATTAAATAAGCAACTAGAGCCGAACATTCCAAAACGTATATTTTACCCCGTTGATTTTAGCGAAATATTAATAATTATAATAATTGTATAATATTGTAATAAGTATAATAAATATAATTATACGAAAAAGAAAAGCGAAAAATGTAAATAAAAACAGCGAAGTGCGCACAGTAAATCCAAATGTCAGAAGAAATGAAAGTTCACGATTTTAAAATTTTATAACATAAATGTATCGAGTTGAAGAATTTTATAATGCGAAAAACTCCGTTTTTCTTTCCCGGCAAGGGAAGGGTGTTATAGCCCGAATTACTTCTTATATATATATATATATATATCTTCATTATTTCATTATTTTTTGTCTTCATGATCATTCTCGAATCTCGGAATAGCCACACAGTGCTACAGAAACGCCGGTCAGAAATACAAAGCATGCAAAAGCAAGTCTGCAAATTTCAAAGCAGAGCGCGAACGAGGAATTTGCGAGAGCGCGCCATTTTGACCATATATGGTCCGATTTAGAATTATTAAGGCGACAAAACGAGACATTACTAGAATACTATAAAAACGATTGCTAAATCACCGAGAGCGAGCAGTCACAATACGTAACAGAACAGTACTTCGTCACGGTCAGTTGTTATCAGTAATAGCGAGATTCACACGAAACATTGTCAAGAAGCCATACCAATAAATCAGCTACTCAACAAAAGTGAGTAATAATATTTGACCAGAAGAACCTTTCATCTATGATCCTGCTCAAAGTTCTAATTCTTAAGGCTCGACGAACCCGACTTTTCCTAAATACAATTTTGTAACCCAATCCTAGCTACAACAAATTTTATACAAAAATTTCCATCTACAAAAATCTGTTTAATAAATTAATAAATCTGTTTAATAAATTTTATATTGATACAAAAGATGCAATATCAAGAACTGGCCAACTTCTAATTTAATAAAATAAAAAGAACTTTACATTGAAATACATTTCATTTTGTAGTTCATTTTTATTTGACAAGCGGTTTCATTATTTCTACAAAAAACATCATCAAACAATATCAAAAAATGGCGCAAATTTGTAATCCTAAAAGTAGAAAAAAATCTTTGCAAAGGTGAAGAAAGATATTGTCAATCTAAAATTAATGTCAATTTGTAGTTGCTAATAAAATTTTATTAATTTATTGTACTTGTGTTTATATAAAAATAAAATATAAAAGAAAATTTGATGAGTAAGAAAAAAAATTACATACAAAAACTTGACGTCCGGGTCGCATTAAAATTACTTTTAATAACATTAAACTATGTGACAGACAAATAGAAAACAGTTTGAATTAAAATTTAATATATTTTAAGATTTTTTACTTATATTCTTATGTTACGTCCAGTGGATTCCACAATTTTTTTCTTTTACGGAGCGAATGCCTCAGTTCCGACACATCATAAAAGTCACTTTGAATAATAAACTAAGATAATTTCTTAAGAAATTCTTTCTCCATAGATGCCAGTTTGCCGAACACGTGAACCTCACTTTTCAAATTAATAAATAAACTATAAAATCTGACAGAACTGTAACCGAATTAAAATAACAATTGGCAGTCATATGCGAGCTATGCCTAAACACTTGGTGCACTGATGACGACAGAGAGTCATAAACCGCCAAACTAGACGTTTGGTTTTTTTCACATGACAGATTGCGGAATCGCAGGACCGTCGCCGTGGCGACGGTTTGTTTATATCTTTCGATCACCCGTATAATTAGAAATGTTAAGATAATGCCATATGTTCAAAAAAACTCGAACTCACAACTTTATTATCCTTCCTAAAAATCCTCCCCTTACCAATCATTTTTTTCAAAAGCCAGATCTAGAATAGGCTAACCCCTCCACATTGCTAATGAACCGTTAATCCTTATTCGTCGGAAACTAGCGAGACTTTCTTAATTTCGGGACCGAAGGCTCCCCCCTGATACCTCTTTATTATGACCCTCCCCGGAGGAAACTTGCGCATTCTCGTCTTGACTCTCGCTTTGTCTTTCATTTTGACTCTCACCGAGGTAACAGCGGAAAGATTTAATTTCTAACATTGATCCAAATAAATCAGAATAAATCCAAGTAAATTCTTTTACTCCAAGTTTACCATCGACCGTAGAAACTCAGGAACACTCTGCAGAGCGCTAACCACTGGCCGCTGATCCTGATCTCTGTTTTTACGACATCCACTTTATTGTACCCTGCGTTACAACATTATTATTTGGGATAGTCGGGTTCGCCAAGCCTAAGGAGTTGAAACTCCGAGTAGGATCGTTGGGCGAAAGGGTTCTCCTTGAAATCACTGACACACACTTTCCTTTAATTTGATTGGTTTATTTTAACAATAGTATAAATGGTTAACAATTTCACTTGCTATGTTTCTCACGGTTGAATGTTATCGGGCGGCTCGGCGCGTCTCGCGTTACTCTTGCGGCCAACGACCGGGTATGATACTTAAGATACTGATATTACGGCTCGCGTGAAACTTGACGATGGATTTCGGTTAATATCTCGCGCGACTTCGATTAGTTTATGATTCCGATTCCAAACGACTTATAATTTCGACTCCGACTGACTACGCGTAACCAATTATATAGACTCAATGCCTGATCAGCGTTCTGATCGAGTTCGATCGATTGCGCAGTATTGGTCAATTAATATTGAGTACGGGTCGATCAGTAAATTAAGGAATTTGCTGATCGGCTTTTCTGCAATCGTTTTACACGACGCAGACCTGTGGTCTTTCGAAAGATTGCAGCTTTTGCTAGCTTGCATTTTTGCAATCTTCCGAAAGACTTCTTGAATTTACTGTTGCCATGCAGATTGCCAATAGGTCTAGTTGTAGATATGGCTACAACAACCTGTAAAGATATTTTTTTATAGTTTTTGCAATAATAAGTCGCATGGATTATTATTTATTATCTACCCATCACCATTTAAATATCAGCCCTTTCCCACTTCCGTCACATCCCCTCACTTACCTCCTACTTTATTTAAAATTAAAACATTTTTATACTTGCAATGTTGTATTAAATCATTCCGTTATTTTCATTTATTATTATAAAAACCGGGCATGATCCCAAATATTTTAACGTAGAATCTTACCTCGAACTGCCATGCCCAACAACTTCCGCACTTATGTAACACCCGCAAACTACATTTACATGCATTTTTCTTCCACATGCAATCATTCCATACAAGTAAGACCGTTTATATTATGTACCGTTTTGATCATTTTACGTATTATTTCCTCTTTTAGTCTTAAGTATTTTTGTATTGTAATCTTGTATTGTTTGTTTCTTTTACATTAATTAATTAAATCTTTAATTTAATATTAATTAATTAATATTAATTGGTTAATTGATTTAATATTAATTAGTTTATTCACTCTTAATTTAACCCTTTCGTCACACTCGTCGTTCTCGCCTGTTCTCGGGGATCGCATATGGTCCTATCCTTGGCAAAAAGAGATTAAATTCTCTTGCCTAAATTAACGGATCGACGGATGTACGTTACACAGTCACAGCGTCTTCTTCAAGGCGTTGAAGTTGACCTACGCTCCATCAGTTGACCTGTACGCGTTCGACTCACAGGTACGCTCCAGAACGGCGACCTGCGAGAGAATATTTGATGCGTCCTTTCTTGCCCCATTTCTTCAACCTTTAAATATGTAACGCGGTCACTTCGCTTGACGCTCGGATCGGTGTCCGGGTTCGAGAGGAGGGGAGACTCAAGCTTACGAGAACACAGATTGAAGCGAAAAGATAGTTTATTTAGAAAAAGATAGATAGATACAGAGTGCAGGGCGATGGCCGGGAGATGTCGCAGTGTCGCTGGTAGCAGGATGCGAGACACAAAGCGGAGACGCAAAGCGAAGACGCAAAGCGGTTGGCGCAAAGCGGCGAGAAGCGCAAGACAGGTGCGGCATGCAGTCGTCAATGGTTTTATTTACACGCGACTACGGCGCGCCTACAATTGGCGAATTTAGGGCTAGGTTTATGACTAGCGGGCTTAATACTACGGCGCGGTTATAACTAGGTTATAACTAGACTTATCGCGCGGTATTTACATGCACTTACCAGCTAATGTCAGGTTAGGTGACTAGGTATTGCGAGCAGGGCTGAGTGTCACGTCGAGCTCTGTCTTAGCAACGAAAACCGGCCAAACCCGGTGGAGTTGAGCGAAACCTCAGCCCGCGGAGTGGTGACAGGAGTCAGCGAAACCCGACAGGACTAAGCGAAGCCTTAACCCGAGGAGTGATGACAGGAGTTGGTGAAACCCGACTAGGCTGAGCAAAACCTTAGTCCGAAGTAGAGAAAGCCGGCGAAACCTGACAGAGTCAAGCGAAACCTTGACCCCGAGAGATAGTAGGTACTGGTCAGGTTGGTGTCAGGAGTCGGATCGCAGGATGGAATCTGATCTCGATGTCTCGGTCGGGCTTATATATCCGACTGGCGTTCTCCACTGTGCGCCGTTAGTCCGGCGGTGGGGGCACAGTGAGAGAGACAGCGTCTATGGCGTGAGCGAGACGGCGCGGGCGGTGTACGAGCGAGCGAGATAGCGCGAGCGATGTGCGTGCAAACAGGATAAGTAGCACAGAATAAGCAAGCGGGCCAGGTATATATATATATATATATATTTCTATAGTTACACTATACTGGGAGTAACAATCCGGGTAAAAGCTCTGCCGTTATAAATAATTATTTCTGGATATAACATTTATAACTTATCTCTTTTTTAATATTAATTAAATAAAATTAATGAAATATATAATTAATTATTAATTAATGAAATATTTTTTACATAAATAATGCAAGAAACTTAAGAATTTATTTTATTAGAATATTATCCAGTATGAACACACATGTTTTAATATTTATTAATAAATTTCTTCTTAATATTATATATTTACATATAATGTTAAAAAAATTATATAAAAAATTTTATTTATAAATATTTTTAAAAGTAATATTTACATTATTAATGTAAAAAAGTAAACAGTAAGAGTGCAATATAATACAATAAGTGTGTACATACTTGTTTTAATGCGATCCGGGCGCGCCAAGTTTTTGTACATCATTTTTTTTTCTTACAAATCAGATTTTCTTTTATATTTTATTTTTATATAAACACAAGTACACTAGCGACCAAAAATGCCTTCCCCTTTAAGTTAATAGTGTTTCAGAAAGAATATATCCAGTTATATCATATTTATTTATGTATTATATTAAATTCGACAACATTGCCTCGTACCGCTTGTCAAAATCGGTCAGAGTGATAGCTCTTCGAGAAAAAAATAATATTAGCTAATTAAACAGATAATCAATTGAATAAGTATTTACATTTCAGTATTTAATATTTTACTTTGACTAATTTTGACAAGTGGCACGAGGCAACGTTGTCGAACTTAACATGATGTATGAATATCTAGATACGATATAACTGGCTATATTATGCCTAAAACGCTACTAACTTAAGGGGGAAGGCATTTTTGACCGCTAGTGTACAATAATTCAATAAAATTTTATTGGCAACAAATTGACATTAATTTTAGATTGACAATATCTTTCTTCACCTTTTCTTTTTTACTTTTAGAATTACAAGTTTGCATCATTTTTTGATATCATGTTTTTTGTAGAAATAATGAAACAGCTTGTCAAATAAAAATGAACTACAAAATAAAATATATTTTACTGTAAAATTCTTTTTATTTCATCAAATTAGAAGTTGGCACCAGTTCTTGATATCACATCTTTTGTACCAATATAAAATTTATTACTAAACAGATTTTTGTAAATGGGAATTTTTGTATAAAATTTTTTTTACATAAATAAAAAAAGGGGCGCGAGAATTTGGCATTATTTTTTACCTTTTTTAAAAGGTATTTTTGTTAAGATCATTCATTTTTTCAATAACTAATAATATCTATTATTTTAACATGTTTGAAACATTGAACATTTGAACATTTTTATATATACTTTATATATACTAGAAAGACTATACAATCTGTAATTATTTTTTAATAATCTTTTATAAAAAAAATATATACACACTTTTTGCTCCTCTAGGCCATTTTTTTTGTTAATTTGCGCATCATCAATGTCTATCCATTAGACATTTTATTTCTATACTTGTATAATGATCGTATACTTGTATAATGATCATCTTCAATAGATGATCCATGATGAAAAATGGCATTTATTATCTTATAAAATTGTCCTCCTACTGATATTGTAGTTGTTGGTATTGCAAATTAAATTGATCTATTTTTATTAATTTACCATTTGTTCTGAAAATAATTGTAAATGAATATATTGTATTATATTTCTCGTGTTAATGTTAATTCATTTTTAAATATTATATCTTTCCCTGTACAATTTTTATATAAGTCATAAGAATGATACCACCCCGAAAAAGTAATATTTAATTATCTATTATAGTTTATATTATATTTTATTATATTATATTATTATATAGTATTATATTTTATTATATAGTATTGCTTACTATTATACGTGACACACGTTATATCTTCTTTTTTATTAATACATACAACTTCACACGAAAAATCTATCAAAGATATATCAGAAAAATGAGCGTTGCAAGAGCTGTTATATAGAGGCGTTTATGAGCATCTCTTGCGACGGAAGAAAGAAAGTCACGGTCGACAATGACTAGGACATTTCTTAAAATTTACCAATTTGAACATTTGTTTAATTTGCGTCGCGATATTTTAATTTGTAGAACACGAAAAAAAAATAAAAACATTTTTCTTATATGATTTAATACTCAGCTATCGATTCTTATATCGATTCTCTTTTTTTAAAAAGATTGAACTTTCCAGATAATGTAATTATCACATGGATTTTATTTTTTAAAAGCAGTTGTATATTGAACTTTCGATAACATAACTATAATTATAACTTGGCGCCACTTTTTGATATCAAATCTTTTACAAATAATACATATTATTACAGGTGAGTATTATATATTATTTGAACATCAGTAAGATAACGTAATTTTGTAATATAATATTTGGATCTTTGATGCAAAGATATATACTTGAGTTTTCACATATACACATATACACATATACACTGCGCGTAAACTTGTAATTACATACACACTGCGCGTACGCTTGGCGACTTTTTTACTTTTTATAAAAAGTAAGTTTGTTATGATTTGTTATCATTTATTTTGTTGTGTTAAGTATTTTATAAATAATTTATAAATAATATATATATATTTCTATGGTAAATCTTTACATTAGGGGACTTTACACAGCTCCGCTCTTGACCTTGATATATGTTATAGAGGTGAGTGTACTGATCATCTCTTTCTTATAACTTAAATAGATTAACAAGGGGGGTCCTAAGCCCTCCGGGGCAAGAGGGCGGGTGGAGGGGAGAGGAAGGTCATAGGATCCCTGGGGGTTCGCATCTGGGGGAGGGGAAAGGTGGATCCCCCTGGCGGTTGCGGGGTGGTTTCTCCCCTCGGGCGGTCGCGGCGTCTTCCGCGGGGCCTAACGCGTCCCGTTTTCGCGCGGGAAGACGCGCGTCCTGCGTTTGGGCGTTTTCCACGGGGCCTAGCGCGTCCTGTGTCTAGGCGTTTTCCACGGAGTCTAGCGCGTCCTGTTCTGTATGATGTCGCGTTTTCGATGCTGCCTTAGAGTATATATTTAACTAAGGGTACCGACGATGTATCGTCAGTTTGCGAGATGGAGAGTCAGTCTAATGTTCCGGAGTGTCAATTGAAGGATCCGGAGATAATATCGCTCTTAGACGAACCGCTCGAGTTCTCGAGAGAGATGAAACGTGAGGTGGTGGAACAGGAGAAACGCGTGATGACGATGGAACGAGAGAGACGACCGATGATCGAGCGGGAAGAGGAGGGTATCGACGGAAGTCGAGAGCGACGCAATCGACTCGCTCGAGTTGATGCGCGCGATGTGGACGTCTATGCATTTGACGACGTGTAATTTGTGGCTGATGATGGCGTTTTTGTCTAGACATCTGGCGCTTTGTCGAGGAATGGAGCCGATCGCGCGTATATGCGAGGCCGAGCGTATGAGGAACGCTATACGTATCGTCACCGATGTGTAGAGTCGGAAAGGCCTGTTGACTTATATTGTTCTGGAGAACATGGTTCGCTTCGTCGAGAGTTCCGCGACGCCGAACGAGCGCGCGTTGGTCATGGAGATCGAGATAGCGAGGGAGGTTTCCTCGAGTTGGATACGAGAGTACGGGGAGTACGGAGAGTATCTGGCGCATCTGAATACGACGAGGAGGAACCTCGACGACGAGTACGAGAAGTATCTTGCACGTCTAGATACGATGAGCAGGAGGAACGACGAGAGTTGTGACAGCGGTTTAAACGCGTTGTTTGCGTCTGGAGATAAGGAGACGACTGACCGATTCGTTCAGTACGTGACGAAGGAGGATAGGCGACAGCTCGAGGCGAAATCTCCGGGCGAGAAGGGGACCGATTGCGAGTTGATTCGAATGTACGTATATAACGTCAAAGATATAGAGACGCAACTGGTGGAAACACGCGAAATTGAGAGTTCAATTTTTGAACTCCGCGTCGGATCGGAAGAAGGAGTTGGTGCGACAGTTAATAGATCGGGTCGCCGACGATCTGAGAAGAGTGCCCGAAGTGCGCGGGGAAGCGAGAAGCGTCGAGTGCGACAGCGAATAAGGATATCGCTATGATGAATAAGGATATCGCGAATAAGGATATCGCGAATTATCGCGAGAGAGAGATTGATTGTGATAAAGAGTGCGAATTTGCGCGAGTATATGTCTATGTCTATGTATAAGATTATATATGTATATTAATATGAATATATGTATAAGAATATGAACATGAATATGTATAAGAATATGAATATGTATACGAATATAATGGATTCATATAAATATATGTTGAGTAATAAAAAACAATGAATATATGTACGAGATATGCTGAAATAAAAAAAAAAATAATGAATATATGTATGAGATATACTGAAATAAAAAAACAATGTGAATCGCTATTAATATGCATTGTTGTTGTTGCAACGATTAACTAATCGCGAGAGAGATGGATTTTCCTTTCCCTTTCTCGTTCGTTTACATGTAGAAACGAGAGAGGCGGATCGGCGTCGGAAGTTTTGAATTTGTGATACCGAGGGTATTTGCGGTACCGACGTTATCGGGAACCGGGTATGAGAGAGAGACAAGAGGTGGGAGTCGCGCGAGGAAAAAATCGTCGTAGGAGTGTTAATAATAACGAGAGATTCAATTTGCGATGTCACGGGTGACGTTATCGGGAACGTATGAGAGAGACGAGAGGAAGTCGCGCGAGGAGGAAATCGTCGTAGGAGTGTTAATAATAACGAGAGAATATTTTATTAGGAATGTAAAAAAAGAAAAGAGGTTTTTGTAGGATGCTACGGTTAGGCGCGCGTCCTGTGTCTTCCGTGGGGCCTAGCGCGTCCTGTTTGTCGCGGTGACGGGAAGACACGTGTTCTAGTTATGTAGGACGCCGCGCGTTCTGTTATTTTAGGATGTCGCGGTTGTCGCGGTTTGGCGCATCTTCGACGCTGCCTCGGAGTATATATCTAATTGCGAGAGGCAGCTTTTTTCATTGTAAGAACGTGGTACATGGAAGAAGTCGCCCTTAATGGCGGTTTGTTTTCGAGCGAGAGCAACGATCCGCTTTTACGCGCGTTCGATCATAACGTGACGCATCGCGATTTCGACGACGATATCGGTGGCGACGATAGTTGCGAGTCGGTTACCGAGAGTGACGATAGTTTAGAGTGTTACGAAACTATCGCGCCTAGCAACGACGAGGAATGGATCGCGGTGAGAGAGGACGTTCGCTGGAATGTGGCCACGTATCACTTGTGACGAGAGATCAGTACGGAGAGCCCGCGAGAGAAACTGTTGCTCGCTCTGAGCGGTGATCTACTGAGAGAATAGCGAGAGAGAGAGAGAGAGAATTTCGAGACATTAAATTTGTCGTTCCTACAGACGGTCACACCGTGTGAGGGTTATGGGCGATATGGAGAAGAGTCGCGATCTTCTCGAGCGCTGTTACGTGCGCGTCGCGACTAATGTATAGAGGAATTAAGAATTCAGAGAATTCATAGGATTGTTGTAAGGTTGAATTTTATTTCTCGCACACGATACACTTGACGAGATTGTGATGTTTTTCCTTCGAGTTTTTGACGAGAACTACATTCGTGTTCAGGAAGGATCATCTTCGTCCAAGATGAGGTAGGCAGTATTTTGCTGACGTAATAACCAATAACGCGACGCGTTTTGATGCAAGAATATAACGGTTGGGACGGTTTTCTAAAAGGGGAAAACTACGTGAGAATTTTGGAAAACGTGATGATGTGTTATGAGTTGTTTGGACAGGACTAAAGTGAAAGTGTGTCGGAAGAGAAAAAAAGGAAGGGAATTGTCCTGAATTACTTAAATAACGCGATACTTAAAATTTGTTCGACAAAGGGGAACAAAAAAATAATAGTTTTCAAATCCCGAGTTTCGGCACGTAACACCTTCCCCCTTAAATTGAAGATCCTTCTTGATATACCGCAAAATACATTCGGGTTTCGTAGATATAATTATAATTAATTTGCGTAGCTTAATAATAATAATCTGAATGTGACAGTATGATGGTTTAAAATTACAATTATAACATATCGACACACACACTAAGTTAATTACTTAATAGTTTAGTATAATCATACGCAGATATTATTTATATATATATATATATATATATATATATATATATATCGTCACGTATATATATATATATATATATATATACGTGACTTACAATTAGCGTTAAGTTAGATTTGAAAGTCGATCATTTCGAGAACGAGATCGGCGTGTCTCTGTATTTCTTTTGGGTTTAAAAATTAAATTATCTTGAGAGGATTCATTATATTCAGTAGGAATCGCAGTAAATGTAACTACCTGTCGATTATTATCTTACGGATGGCGGGTGTTAACATTATTATTGAAACATTTATAGAAATATTGAGTACAACCTTCTTACGCAACAGATTTTAATAATGTGAATGATTTTGCTTATTAATGAACATTTCCCTATTATATACAAAATAACTAGACTGACAATGGTATATAATATATAATAAAACCAACTAGTTACCTTTCGATAAAACGTTCTTTTCTGTTCGATGATGTTTACCTAATTCCTTCGCTTTTCTATAAATTTCGTCTAAAGCAGTGCTCGCTGTCTTTAATAAATGGATGTCTAAATTAGGAGTTTTATCAATATTTAATAAAGGGAGATCTGAAATGTTTACATTATGTTTCTTAAGGTCTTCGCATAATTTACTCGTATTAAATTTAACATTAGGTATGAAGTCTTTTTTAATGGTATTAATAATTCCCGTTTTTCGACTCCGTAACAGAGCATTATCTGAAATGGCATCGCAATTCGCCGATAATTTAATAAGTCCGGTAGAGAATAATTGGGTTTGTCGTGGTTTGTTATCTTCGCACAAAATATGAAGAGTTTCATTACGAGGAGCAGTGTATAGCCATGAGTTTGTAGTTTTTAATTGATATCAAACTGTGTTGTGAATTCTCATTACTCGGATATCGCATTCTTTTAGTATGCTTTCTAATCTAGCTGATCTTAATAATTCAGATTCACAGTTATGAATCGCCGAAATTTGATATAATAAATCCGTTTGTTTGCAAATCATCACGTTATTAATTTTCTTACATTTAGATACATCATGCTCCGTTAGATAAGTATACAGTTGTTTATCGGATCTAATACCTAGATAAGTATAAATTGGATTTATGAACGCATAAATACTCCTTTCGCCCTGCTTGATTGGTAGTGGGATTGTGTGATATAAGGTGAAATCTTTTTGTTCGATTAACGGCATTTCTATTACATAAATTAATCGATGATTTTTATAAAATACGTTTACATCGCTAACATCTATTAGATTAGTAAATTCGTTAGGTTCCAAGGCTACAGGCAATCGCTTATCATCTAACGCATATCGAGTCGCTTTTAAATTATTGAACAATTCTTTTGGTGTGAGTATTTTTGGATGAATCAAGCCTCGATGTGCTAGTAATATGGCGTCTGTTAATACTCCTAATTCTAATTCGTATTCAAGCATCATTTCCGAACACTCCATAAGATATAAATTAATTTTGGTATTTATCTGTACATCAGATAACGTTTTCGTGTTCTTTAAAATTTCTTTATTAAGAATATTTAAGTTAAAATCTACTTCTTTAAATTTTTGTTTGCTTTCCGTAAAAGCATTTGAAAAATTACCAATAGCAGACTGAATAATACTTATTTGTTTTTTATATAGATTGGTTAGTTGTTGTGAGTTATTATATACGAAATCTATTTGTTCATTATAATAATCTGCATCGGATGAATCTAATGTACCAAAAAGAATTTTCGCTATTTGACCAACAAAATCAAAAATTCCTCGTTTGGATCTGCGCTTGAATTCGCTTACGTCATCGGCTCGTCCTATTAAATCATTAATGGTTTCTCTATCAATTTTTAAACTTACTATCTTACGTTTTAAGCGCTGTAATTCTTGCGCTCCCGAGCATGTTGTACCACGCCCGAAGTTATATGTAATGTAACACAAAAGATCTATCTTATTACTTTAAAATTTTAATATTTCTTCTTTTTCTTCTAACGGCGCAAGGTTTACATAATTTACAAATTTCCAATGGTCTCTAAAAATATGTAGATCTTCTAAATTTTCGAAATAAATCCCTGCTAATTTCTCTAGCGGTTGATTAACAAAGAGGTTTGTTTCCGAATTAATCATCCTTATTATCCTGCAAAGAGAAATATGCGCGTTTCAATTTATTGACATGTAAGATTTGATTACGTCTACCTCTTTTAATTTCATAATTAACATCGTTTATTCGATGCAAAACTTCGAATGGACCATCGTACTGATCCGTTAATTTTTTACTGTCTGTTCTAACTGTCTCGTGGAGTACGTAAACATAGTCTCCAGGATCTAGTATTAAAGGTTTTATGCGTTTGTCATAATATTGTTTAGCCGATTCTTTAGCTTTTTGGAGATTTTCCGCTGCGTGTTTTTTCAAATAAGTTAGTCTCTCAACTAAATTTACGAGAAATTCTCTATGTGTTATTCCTCGTCGTGGCTCAACAAGAGTCGAAGGTAACCGTGGTTTGCCAACCAAACCACCATAACCAAATATTAATTCATAAGGAGATATCTTTATACTTTCATGATACGAGATATTATATGAGAACATTGCGGCGTCTAGAAACGAATCCCAATTATTCTGATGCTCATTAATATAAGATTTTAAGTATTCGGCTAATATATGATGAGAACGTTCCAATGATCCATTTGATTGTGGATGATAAACGCTAGTTTTGATTTGTTTTATTTTAAAAATTCTGCTAACTTCTTTCATTATTTCTCCGGATATGTTACTACCTTGATCGGACAACAATTCTGCAGGTGAACCAAAAGTATAAATAAAATTATTAAATATTATATTAGCTATCGTTGTACTATTAGTATCTGATAATGGATAGGCTGTGCAAAATTTTGTCAACTGATCCTGCGTCGTCAATATATATTTATTCCCAGTTTCTGTTTCCGGTAGGGGTCCTACAATATCTATCGCAACTTTTTGAAATGCCTCGCTTGGCGTGTCTGTAATTAACATAGGAGCTTTCGTCTTTTCGCGGACTAATTTTCGTTTTTGGCAATCGTGACAAGCTTTTATATATTTTTTCACGTCTTGTTTCATACCATCCCATGAGTAATATTGTTGAATTCGTTTTAATGTTTTCGTGACGCCTTTATGACCACTGATTTTTGAATTGTGTAATTCTTTGAGTATATCTTGTTTTGTATTCGGATCAGTAATTTCTTTAGGTACGAATTCTAATAAAAATACTTTGGTGTGTCTTTAAATATATATTTAATTATTTGAGTGATTCTTGCTTTATTTGTAATATCTCCTATCGGAGCTATTGATATTATCGTTTGATTATTCGAGATAGCATATTCTTTTAATTTAATTAAACACTCGAATATAGTTTCTAGATTTACAAGTGCCTGTTCATTTTCTCGTGTAATAAGATGTATCTCGGTGAAGCGGTTTTTTTTTATTACGTTAATATCTCCTAGTGTTAATGTTATATTTTTCGCTTTGTTTCCGTCAATTTTTAATAGTGTAATTTTAATTTTTGGGGAAGGGATCGCTTCTTTTACTAATAATCCTTTTATGTTGCCTGAAGTCTGAGGAATTATATTATTTGTCTTCCATAATGAATCATTTAATGCATGTTGTAGAAATAAACTATAACTAGGATTTACGTGATTGCTACTCGAAGCTTTACATTGTAAGGCTGATATTTGCGGTATTCGAGAAAGAGCGTCTGCATTAGTGTTTTGTTTTCCTTCTTTGTATAAAATTTCGTAGTCATATTCTTCTAATTTTAATCTCCACCGCATTAAACGCGATGATGGATCTTTAACGTTAAAAAGCCAAATCAATGGTTTATGATCGGTTATTATTTTAAACTTTTTGCCGTACAAATATGGTCGAAAGTGTTTTGTAGCCCACACGATGGCTAAAAGTTCTTTTTCTGTGGTATCGTAATTACGTTGTGCTTTGTTAAGTGTCCGGGAAGCGTAAGCAATAGGAAGATCGTATCCAACTTTACCCTGTGATAGAACTGCGCCAATTTTTTTGTCGCTCGCGTTTGTAGTTAATATGAATTCCTTATTAAAATCCGGGTATTGTAATATAGGTTCGTTCAACAGTAATTCTTTGATTTTTTCGAAATTTATTTGTTGTTGCATTTCCCATTTGAATGGTATATTTTTTCTAAAAAGTGCTGTAAAAGGTTGGGTAATTGCACTAAAATTTTTTATGAAACGTCGATAATATCCTACAAGGCCTAAAAACTGTCTGAGTTCTTTATGGTTTTTCGGGACGGGATATTCTTTTACCGCTTTTATTTTTTCTGGGTTAGGTTTCACGCCGTTTTCAGAAATTATATGACCTAGATAAAGCAATTCCTTTTTGAAGAATTCGCACTTGTCCGGTAGACTAAGACCGGCTTCTCTTAATCGTTTAAAGAAATTGAATAAGTTTTTCAGTATGCTCTTTCAATGATTCCGCATAAATGACAATATCGTCTAAATAAACAAAACAAATGTTTCCTTGTAAACCCGTTAAAACGTTGTCTATTAGTCTTTGGAATGTCGCGGGAGCATTCTTTAAACCGAAGGGCATTTTTTTATATTCATAATGACCATTAGGTGTACTGAAGGCGGTTTTAATTGAGTTTTGTGGATTCATAGGAATTTGGTGAAAACCCGAAGCTAAGTCGAAACATGAGAAGTATCTGGCTTTACCTAGTTGGTCAAGAATGTCCGTTATGTTTGGCAAAGGGTATGCGTCCCCGACTGTTTTTTTGTTTAGTTTACGGAAATCTATTACCAATCTCCATCTTTTGTTACCATCAGCGTCGGGTTTTTTCGGTACTACCCATAATGGAGAATTAAACGGAGAAAGTGAAGGCTGAATAATATCTTGATCAAGCAGTTTATTTACTTGTTGTTTTATTTCCTCTTTATGAACAGGAGGGTATCTGTATTGTTTTACAATTATCGGAGTGTCATCTGTGGTGGAAATAGAATGTGTAATTCTATTTATACCTTTTAGTTTATCTCCCGGTAAATAAAATATATCATTATAATTTTCGATAACTGGTAGTATAGAGAGCTTTTCTTCTTTATTTAAGTGTTCTAGTCGTAAATTTTCTTTCAATATTTTCAATCTATCCGTTAAATTATTTGAGATAACCGAATCTATAGAATATGTAGGGTTGTCCCTCGGGCTCGTGTCGATTAACACTGGCTCTACATTAATTGCGGGTATCTCGATGTTAATTTCTTTTTCCGTTGTGTTAATTACATACGTATGAGTTTCATTATTAGTTGCTTTTACAATATTATTTATAAGGAAAACATCACGCAAAATTTCTTGTTGATTTATTAATCCGTTTTCGATATTATTTTGTTTTGTTTTAATTGTGCATAAACACATACTTCTAGTTGGTAGGGTTACTATATTACTAAATTCTAATGGATATATTTTATTATTTCTGATTGTAACGGTTCGCTTTTCAAAATCTATTTTTGCATTTTCCTGCCGTAAAAAGGTTGACCCTATAATTCCCTGTTCTTTTAATGGAAATTTGCTAGGTACTACGTGAAATTCATGAACTCCGTTTTCCGAGTTTAAGTATACTGTCTCAAGAGTTTGTTGCTTTTCTTCTGTTATATCTTGAATTTCAACTTTGTTATCCTGATATACTAACGTGTCGCGAAGTAAAGAGCTTGCTTTAATAATATTAATTTCAGCGCCCGTATCTAACAAGAATTGATCTGATGGATTTGTGAGCTCGTCGAAGGGGATAGTGATAAGATTTCGGGAGGTTGTTCGGATTGTGTATGTTCTTACGTTGTTTCTATTATGTGGATTGGATTCGCGCGACTCGTTGATTGACTTAAGCGTTGCGCGCTCTTCGCTTAGCCTTGGTAGTTTAAATGCGAATTATTAGATTGATTGCCGTTATAGTGATAATTATTTGGTGAGTTGATAGGGTTATTTCGATTATTATAATTTCGTCTACTATTTTCTTGATAACTATTAGTTTGTGTATTACTATTATTATTATTAAATCTGGGTCTTGAATTATTGTCAAAGTTTTGCACAGTATTAAATTCGCGATTATTATAGCGATAATTATTGTGTGGAAAATTTGAGTTTGTATTTCAGTTTTGCATATTAAAATATATTTTTCTGCATTCGTTTTCGGAATGACCGATCTTTTTACAATAATTGCAAGTTACATAATTTGATTGATAGTGATTATTAAATTTAACTCTGTCTGTATGATATTGAGATTTTCTAACAAATCTAACAGTACTTTCTATCGCGTTTTCTAAAGTATTAAATTTTTGCACTAAAAGATGTTGCCCTATATGTCTATGCAATCCACCTATAAAATGATCTATTAGTTTATTAGTAGCAAATACTTTTAGTCTTGTTCTTGCCGTCGGATCAGGGTTGTTAGAAATCGCGACAATCATTTCAAAATTTAATTTTCTTACTTTATTAATGTATTCCTCCAAGGATTCATTCCTATGCTGAGATTGTTTATTTCCAATTCCCAATTATCAAAAGATTTGAAATTACCGAATTCTTTTTCTAACGCGCTACATAATTCGTCGGGATTCGTTATGGTATATATTGACCTAATTAACGCAGCGTCTCCTGTTAATTTAGTTTGTAAAACAGCTCTAAAGAAAAATAATCTTTCTTCTGGTTCAGTTAATTCGAGGACTCCTTTAAAGTCAGATATGAATTGATGTACCGGAACGGATTCGTACCATTAAAGACTGGCAAGAGTCATAAGCTATGACGAACAGAAAAATAACTATTGCTTGTCGAAGTAGAAGATCTTCGACTTTGTTGGTCACGGGTATGGCTTGGTTCATCCATAATGTGTACTAGTGATGACGCTCGATCGTTCGTAATTGTCGGTTTTTCTTTCAAAGATATATTGGACTCGAAACTATTATTTATAGAGCTACTTTCGGAACTATCTGTATTATAATGCGCTTTGGAATTTCTATAACTCATATGATTTCGTAAAACTTACAGTAACAGCAGAACGTAACACGTGGTTGTCCGGGAAATATTCATCGCTAATGCAGAATCTCGTCGTTCGATGAGGTTGTTCAGGATGTCGTCGTTCAATGAAGTCCTTTTTACGTGTCGGTTGTCTACGGAGTCTCGTCGTTACCGTCGGCGTTGTCTCGAAAGGATATTTGCTTTCGTTCCGGGATGTCTCGTGGTCCTTTTCCGTGCCCACTGCGGGGTTTCCGTCTGCG
This sequence comes from Pogonomyrmex barbatus, assembly GCF_055798465.1. Classification (NCBI taxonomy): domain Eukaryota; kingdom Metazoa; phylum Arthropoda; class Insecta; order Hymenoptera; family Formicidae; genus Pogonomyrmex; species Pogonomyrmex barbatus. Next base: position 2,255,550 of record NW_028297149.1, read on the forward strand.
ACGTATCGGCTCCTTAATGCCTTTTACCTCAAGTGATTTTTTTTTTGCTTTTATGCCACAATTCACCACGGTTTCATCGGACTATAAGGATCGGACTATATAGGTAGCCAAATCGTACAATTATGAGGAATAATCGTGCCTATTGTCGCCTTCGTCAAGTGGGAACAATAATCGTCAACCAGACTTTAATCTTCTACTAGATTGCGAAGTTTTCTCGATTTTAATCTTGATTGACTGTGTTCTCTTCCTTCGTGCTTTGTTTCGTTGACTCAGTCTTGTTGGCAAAACAGAGGTGTTGGTAGATGCTTCAACCTTCTTAAATGGTTCGGTACCGCTGCCACCAGTTGTTACGTGCGAGTCGCGACGTAATGTGTAGAGGAATATAGGATTTCAGAGAATTCATAGGATTGTTGTAAGGTTGAATTTTATTTCTCGCACACGATACACTTGACGAGATTGCGATGTTTTTCCTTCGAGTTTTTGACGAGAACTACATTCGTGTTCAGGAAGGATCTTCGTCCAAGATGAGGTAGGCGGTATTTTGCTGACGTAATAATCAATAACACGACGCGTTTTGATACAAGAATATAACGGTTGGGACGGTTTTCTAAAAGGGGAAAACTACGTGAGAATTTTGGAAAACGTGATGATGTGTTATGAGTTGTTTGGACAGGACTAAAGTGAAAGTGTGTCGGAAGAGAAAAAAAGGAAGGGATGTCCTGAATTACTTAAATAACGCAATACTTAAAATTTGTTCGACAAAGGGGAACAAAAAAATAATAGTTTTCAAATCCCGAGTTTCGGCACGTAACAGCGCGGTGAGAGTTGAAAGGGTGTGCGCCTATCGTGTTTGGGAACGGGAGTTGCGTCGAGTGTCTCAAGGTTTTGAGAAACAGGTGCGAGAATAGAATCGATCCTACGGTTACCGGAATGATATTATAAATTCTCTGGTCTCTCGAGTAGCGCAGTTGGAGGATGCGAGACTCGCTTTGAGTCGACGTTTCGGTTACTCGAGTGCAGGATACGACGATTCGAAGGGATTCAAGTGAGTGGATATCGAGACGGCCTTCGCGAATCGCGTAGAATCCTCCGGTCACTGGCTCCGCGATAGTCTTTCAGCAGATACGTCACAGGATTCGTGCGTTACACCTTGACGATTCGAAAAATCTCGGTCGTCTAGTTAGGTATATCCCTTCTCGAAAATTCTCGAAAATCGTTTTGAACTTGCTAATGCGTACCGGATCGTTCATCTTGAACCTCGCGGGGACTGACTTGATTTTCAAGTGGCTGTATACCGTGGAGAGGAGTCTTTTGGCAATGGCGGGAGTTACGTCCGCCGGTCGCATTCCGATTGTTTGATGCACGCAGTTGTTATACTCCGAGATTAATGCGATAGAGCATCGAGCCATCTGTACGATCCGTTAAGCGTGAAGAGCTTCCACATGTTGTTCTTGAGCGTGCATTAAATCCCTCCACCACCGCCGCCTTCATTATTGAGTATGTCGAGTAGTGACGTATATCGTACTTGTTCGTAACCGCTTTTACGGAGGCGTTGTAGAACTCCTTGCCCTTATCCTTATGTTTGTAGATTTCGCGGATGTTGAGCGTCGTCGCGAAATATTTTGGACAACGCCGCGGCTACCTCGCTTCCGCTCTTGCTCTTCAGCGACACCGCCCACGCGTACTTGCTCAATACATCGATAACCATCATCGCGTAGTTATAATCTTTGTTTCGTTGCGCATACGGATTTCGACGACATCAGCCTGCCACAGGTCGTCGTAACCGCGCACCTCGACGACGCAGGAAGTTTCTTCGCGCAGGCGCGTGAAGCTCCTCGACGAGTCTCCTCTTCTCGATGCTCATCGCTGATTTACGAGGAGGCGCGATTCGCGCTAGTTTTATTCTGCTCGTCGCTTCGCGCGTTCGCTCTTGTTCTTCGTTCCAAACGTTAATCGCGTGTTTCGTGGTATTCGGAATATCCGTTTTTAGCGCAACTAATAATTCGTCTATCGTTTCTCTAGTCACCATTTTATCCACGTTCAACGAAGCCAGCATCTTGCCCAGCGTCTCTCTCGTTACCGCTCTTTCCGTCAGTTCTCTCGCGATTCTCGTCAGATCTATCATGCTACGCGCGAGATTCTCCACGTCCGTAGAGATCCTCTCGCAGCTCGTCGACGCGTCGAGCTCGTTTCGCAGGAATTCCTCTAGATTTCGCAGTGATTCCTCTAGGTTCCGCGTTCGTTTCTCCTGAGCGTCACTGAGCGTCTCGACGACCTTTCGGATCTCGTTCGAGTCTTTAGCTCGTAGTTCATCCCATTTCTCGAGCGCTCGTTCTATCGCACTGTGGAGTATGGTCAGGTCTTTAATTCATTGATCATCCCTTTCTTGAGTTTCTTGAGTTCTCGTTCCATCGTGTTTCTCGTCTCTTCTATTCGTTTACCGAGATCGACGAGCGAGGCCTTCCTCCTTTCCTCGATTTGTCGCAGGGTTCCTTTAGGTTCTGCGTCCGTTTCTCCTGAGCATCGACGACCTTGTGGATCTCGCTCAGATCTCTCTCTCGCAATTCGTCCCGCTTCTCGAGCGCTCGTTCCATCGCATCTCTCGTCTCCTCTATTTGTTCATCGTGATCGACGAGCGAGGTCTCCCTTTTCTTTTCGAAGTGTCGCAGAACGTCCATTTCAATTTTTACGTAATACTGTAAGAAAATATTCCGAATTCGCTTGTTCATATCTTCCAGCTGTTTTCGTAGCTCGTTCGTTAGAGCTTTCGATTCCTCGCTCCTTACATGAGCGCGTCGTCAACGTAACCCTTGATCGTCGCGTCAGCGTCGTCGATCGGCGTGTCCAGAAGGCGTATCTTGCGTCTGTTAATGTCGTCCGGATTCAGGCAGAGCGCGCTGCGACGCGCGTACGCTTGCAGGGATGCGATCGTCGAACGATCGTCGCGCTGCCTCTCCAGAGATTTCCCGAATTTGTTCACAAGCCTTCGCGGGTGACGAATCTATCACGCGCGATAATCTGCTTGTAATCTCGACGATCTGTGTATCGTATTTTAGAAACAATCTAGCTACGTGCGCCATAGATGCCTCCAATTCGCCGATCGACCTGGCCGTGTTCTCGTTCGTCTCCGATAGCAACTCGGATGCTCGCCAAGAATTCGCTCGTCTCGGAAATCTTCATTTCCGCGTCTCGAAACGCGCTATCCACGTAGTTTTTCCTCGCGGCATCGGTATCGGTTCTTGGTGCGACTAAACGCCGTATGCTTCAGTCTCTCGTGTCGTAGTAATCGTCGCTTAGACAGAGCACGTTGTTACACACGTAGCGACGCAGGGATTCGATCGACGGTCGCCAGCCCTGTTACCTCCGCCGAACGACTCTTCCGAACTTCACCAACATAACGGGAATATCGGTCGCCGCGAGCGCGCGCCGCATTTCACTCGATCGCGTCGATTTCGCGAAGCTCCTTGAATATCGACAGAATCTCGTTATCGTGAACGTCGTTACCAGCTCGTCGAGCAATCGAAGACTAGCTCGTTGGGATCATCCCAGTGAACGTACTCGATTCTTTTGTTTCTCATTCGCATAGTGGATGAAACAGAGTCGATCTCCCTTTTTCTCGTCTTACCAGCGCCAATTTTGTCTCTATCGACCAATAGCGGCGCGATGATGTGCTTGTACTTGAAATCTTTGTTTCCTAGAACGGACATAAGCGCATTGTGACCACGCCGATGGGCGTTCATAGTCAACAGTATACTCTTGTACGTTTGCTTGTCGTTCTCCGTGTACACGGCGTCGTTGGAAAATCTCTTGAAGATCAACTCGTATAAGCCTGGGGTACCCGGATATCGTGCGTCGTCCACGATCGCGCTGTCGTCGGCGGCCACGTCGAATTGTCTGTCGCCGAGCATCGAACCGCTCATATCGAAGTATACTCCGTAAACGTAAATCGATCTCGCTCTGTCTGTCCCCGCTTAGAAGCGCGCCCATATATTTGTGACCTAACGGTCCCCATTGCGCGTTCAAGATCGATTCCTCCGATTCTCTTCTAGTCGCGGGACTTGCCATCGCGATCGAGGGCGGTCTCGTCAAGAGACGTCTCTTCGTCGGTCTCGACGGCGGCTCGTCGTCGGTCTCGCGTTTCCTCTTAGCGCTGACGAATGCGATCGGGTCGATCGACTCATCTCGCGCGGTGTCTCGGCGATTCGTTTCAACGGTTGAATGATCGGTTTGTCGTTTCTTCAGCGCGATTTCCTCCTCTATCTCATCGATCTTTAACGCTTTGTGCTTTTTACGTACAGAGTTCTGAGTTTTCGCGATTTCTCGCGCCGTTTTTTCTTGTCGAGCGACACCCGTACTAGCCGTAGCGTCGACGTCCATACTCGCAGCAGCTCCTATAATCGAACGAATCGCATTTGCGCGCGCGCACTCGTTTCGAGAAGGCGCGACTGATAATCGTTCTACTTATACTCGATAGCGATTCGATAGCGCACAGTGATCGATATGTTTCCCCTATTGACGAACAAACGCGATATTCTCAATCTATTCGTCGAACAGTTGCGACTTATCCCGAGGATCATTCTCGTGTGCGATTTCGACAGATACATGGAGCTACTGTGAAACAGACTACCCGATTATCTGAGAGCTGATTCCAAGGTGCAACATTGTCGCGTGTGTCTGAAGCATTACAATCGTCCGTGGCAACGATCGCATATAGACGGTCCTGCATCTCTCATCAAGAACTGTAGCGAATGCTCAGCGGCGCGGGATTACTCGATACGGCGAAACGCGCTTCGAACTACATATTCCCGGATATCAATTTTGCGGACCCGGCACCCGTTTCGCGAGGCGATTGGCGCGCAGCGATCGAGGCGTCAACTCGTTGGACGCGGCGTGCCGCGAGCACGACATCGCCTACTCGCAAAAGGAACTCGCCGATCGAGCTCTCGCCGAGAAGGCCCGCGAACGTATAATGGCCGGAGATTCTATCTTCAGCGAGAGGGTTGCCACGATCGCCGTATGGGCTGCTATGAAAGCAAAAACAAAGCTGGGCATGAGTTTGAGAAAGAAGAAGAGGAAGACGACAAGGAGGATACTTCCGACGGCGAAACGCGGAGGCTTATTGCTTATTTTTCCGATACTAGACGCGCTCGGTTCTTTGATCGGTGGCGCGATCGACGTCGCGAAAGCGGTGAACGCCGCTAAGGCCGCTCGGCGTTAACTCGGAGGAATTGCAACGTCACAATCGGGTGATGGAGGGTCACGAATTGCACCTAGCTCCTTACAAACATGGCAGCGGTGTGACGAGAAGAACGAAAAAGAAATCGTGGAAGGAAACGTTAAGATCGCTTGAGTTACCGCTATCCAATATCACGACGAACAAGCAGCTGAGCCGCTCGGCGCGTCATCTGCGAATACCCTTTTTCAGAGGAATGTTTATGCGTAACGCGTTACCGTCGAAGGCGTGACGCAACGAGAGCGGCATCGTGAATCTCGACGGGTTCTGGTACTCACTGGGTCGCCTACGCGTGACATAATGACGCGATTTACTTCGATGGTGTCGGCAATCTTCGACCGCCGAGGGAACTCGAGAGATATCTCGGCGGCGATGTAAATATAATGTACAATCGCGGATCGTATCAAACGTACGATCAGAGCATCTGTAGTCAGTTGTGCCTGCGATTTCTCTCGAGGATCGGTCGCGATGTCGTTGAGTCTTTCGTTCACCGGTAAGATTAACATCTTTACGGCGTGCTATTTTCCCGTTTTAGATCTGAGCGACGATTACGAGTTAGGTCTCACGAATTTCGAGACGTACAATACTACACCGATTCCACGAATAATAAGTTCTATTACGACGACGACAAAACGATCGTGATTCCCGAGAGTTCGTACGAGTTGAGCGCGATAGACAGATATCTGAACGCCGCTCTCTAAGAAGGATCGACGAGAGCAAGAGAACGAGCGACGATGACGAGAGCGACGACATCATCTACGACGAGAGCGACGAGGGCGAGAGGGGCGCGCGGCCTCTAATCATTCGTGCCAACGAGAACACTATGAGAAGCGAGATCAGGTGCGAGCATCGAATCGACTTCGCGAAATCGAACAACATCGGCTCGCTCCTGGAATTCTCATCGTCGCACGTGTTACGATCGAACAAATGGCACACGTCCGACGGACCCGTGAATATCATGAGCGTGAACATCATTCGGATGGAGTGCAATATCACCGCGGGTGTTTACAGCAACGACGAATCGGTTCACACGATACACGAGTTTTCCCCGAACGTTCCCCCGGGATATAAACTGTCGAACGCTCCGACGTCGATCATTTAATCTCTTCCGCGAAATGTCACCGATATCACGCTTCGAGTCGTGGATCAAGATGGACCGATCGATTTTCGCGGAGAGGAGATAACGGTGTGACTTCACGTGCGAAGGCAGTAGAGAGATGCGCGAGAATGAAAGATGCTCGTTCTGAACAAGTAATACATGAGAGGAGGAAACACAAACGCTACATTCATCTTATCGTGGAACGAAGCGACGAGAAAGGTGCGCGAGGGAAAGTCGAACGAGTTAAACGCCACGAATGTCGCGTTCTTAAGATCTTTAGGTTTCGTCGTGAAAAATCGACATGGCGAATGACATTTTAAGTATCGGAGGTACCCCGATTTTTGACGATCGTATCGTGAGAATAGAGACCCACACTTACAATCCGTACGTTAACCACGTTTGGATACAGCGACGAGATACGAATACTCATACAGCAGCAGGATCTGTACACGTTGCCATGCGAAAGTTTTCTGTACATCGAGAGAAAGTTCGCGACGAGAGAGAGCGCGAGGGAAGGTACGGCGAAGGAAAGTACGGCGAAGGAAGTTACGAGAGCGAAGCTAGTCAACAATTGCGTCGCGTTTATGTTCGACGAGATTCGATAAGCTCAATGGCATGGAGATCGATAAGAACAGAAACGTTGAGATAACGACCTTGATGAAAAATTACGTATCGTTGAGCTACGAGAGAGATAGAGCTTTACAGAACACTGGATGGGAGATATTGCCTACAGCGTTGGATTTCAATTTTTGCGTGCCTCTCAACATACTCCTTGGTTTCTGCGAGGATTACAAGTGCATAGTGATAAACGCGCGGCACGAACTCATTCTGATACGCGCTCGCAACAATAACAATTGCGATGTGGTGCATCCGAATCAGAGACCGGATTAAAGATCACGCTGTTGAGGATACAATGGCGAATGCCGCACGTGATACTGAATGACATCAACAAATTGTCGCTTCTGCGAACGTTGGACAGCGAACAATATCTAAGCATGAAGAATTTTCGTTCGTGAGATTTGTACGAATTTTCGCTGTTACAAAGTACGACCAAGCATTCGTGGGCGATAAAAGCGGCGACGCAATTGGAGAAACCGTCATATGTGATCTTCGCGTTACAGACCGGAAGGAAAAACGTACCGTCAGAAGACGTTTCTAAATTCGACGATTGCAAGCTGACTAATGTAAAACTCTATTTGAATTCCGAGTTCTATCCTTACGACAATATGAATCTAGATTTCGAGCGTAACAAGTTCGCCGTGCTGTACGATATGTATCTGAAATTTCGAAAGGCGTATTACGGGTGCGAGATCTGTGATCCGTTCATGACTGTCACTAGATTTCTGCAATACGATCCGCTCGTGATCGTTGATTGCTCCCGCCAGAACGAATCGTTATTTTATATTATATAAATACATATATGAATATGAATCGAGATCAAATCAAACATCAAATTGAAATGTTCATATAATAAAATAGTAACATTTATATTTTTATACTCATCTAAAACCATATTTTAATGTCGCCCTTAATTTAAAAGATTTCATTCACCCAAACATATTAGATTCTTTTAGAGTATCGTTCATGTTTCTTTTAAACATTGTTTTCTTGTACACACTAGATCCTTTTAGGGTATTATTTGACACCTCTTTTGAACATTGATAATTTTTATGTAACTTTTACTTAAACCTGCAAAAAAAAGAAACGTTAAGATAAATAAATATTTTTTTTCATAAAAAAAAAATTATAAAGAATTAATAAAATAATTAATAAATAATTAATAAAAAAATTATAAAATTTATCAATTAACTATACAACTACAGAAACAGTTACAAAGAATCGAAAGCCAAATTGAAACATTTATGTAAAATTTCTGAACTTTTCTTTCTTCTGAACTTTATTCTTTGTCGTTCAATTAATAATTAAATAATTTTAGCATTTTTTCCCAACCACACTTAGATAAAATTAGTTATCTTATATTATATAGATATGTATATGAATAAATATGTCTAGATAACATCAACTTGAAATGTTTATATAATAAAATGGTAACATTTATATATATTTTTATACTTATCTAAAACCATATTTTAATTTCGCCGTTAATTTAGAAGATTTCATTCACCCATACATATCAGGTCCTTTTAAGATATTGTTTATTAAACATTAATAACAATAATGTAATTATTTTATTTATGTCTCTTGACCGTTGATAATTTTCATGTAATTTAATAATATAATTTTTATTATATTTTAATCTGCAAGAAGAAGAAACATTGAAATAAATAAATATCTTTTTTTTATAAAAAGAAATAAAAGAATATAAAATTTTTTCAACTTAGATTCCTATTCTTCTAAACATTAATCTTTGCCATTCAATTAATGTTTATAAATTTTTATAAAAATCGTGATTAAAAAAGAATCTGAAGTTGAAATGTTCATGTAAAAATAAAATAATAAAATAGAACTAACCTGCAAAATATAGTAAACACAAACAGAATTACACTCCGAAACAAATTATCACGAACTGTCAAACTCGCCGCGAATATCAATATCGTTGGCCATCACTCGGACAGAAAAAGAATAAGCAATAGTAGTATGCAATAGTAGTATGCAAATATTATACAATAATAGTAAGCAATTTATTAAATATATTGCTAATGTTTCCTTTTCGATGCACGCGTATTTATTATATATTGATTATGCGTATTTATTATTATATTGATACCCAAGAGGTAAACAATCAAAAACACTACCATGTTTACACTTAATCAATCAATCTTATCAATCCAGCGGATAAATCAGACCGATAAATCAAGGTCACTGCAGGACCCAGTGAACATTGATTCGTTAGATCCTACAGTAACCCTGACTTATCAGTTTGATAATCTGCTGGGTCGATAAAATTAATAATGACATCTCATGACAGACATTACAGCCGTACAAAGATGATAATAATAATGACGACATTTCTTAAAGTAAAAATTTCCAAATCGCACTTTGCGTAGCAATATTTCTGCTTGTAAGGCACGTAGCAGAAAAATAAAAATACTTTTATTATGCAAGTCGGACTCAAGCTATCGATCAAGCCTACTTAGAACTTGATCAGTTTATGAGATTCGATAATTTCGGATGCTCGCATCTCGCCGATTCGCGTAAAGTCACACGGTAGTTCTCGATTGATTTGACATCCGAGACACTATCGTGTCTCCTGATTTTTATATTATTATAAAATGCTTAAAATATTCCAAATAAGACATCTAAGTGACGTCTGAATAACGTTATTTATTGAAAAATACGATGTTTATAAAATGCTCAAAAGACGTCATAAATCAACTCATAAGACGATTTAAAAATATCTTAAAGACCAGATCCTTTAAACCAATTAAAATAAAGAGAAACTAATGTGCCTGTATGTAGGATATCTATAGTGACATGAAAATCCACCATTTCAATTTTAACATACATAAAATTAGAGATTGCATATTTGATAAAATTTAAGATTTCTTAAGATCAATGAAAAAAGTTAAAAAAATTAAAACAAAAAACTGCTAAAAAACTAGTAAGTACTACTTAATAGTAAACTGCTAAAAAACTATTTAATTGTACAGTAACATAAATTTCTTTTAATCCTACTAAAAAAAGTAGTATCAGAATAAAATTAACCATTTTGCAAAATGGTAAAAAAGTAACGTCAAAAATATGTCACAAATATGCGCATTTCACGATAAATACTTAATTGAAAGAGTATTAAAAAATATGATTAACATATCGTTTAAATTTATATGTTACAGGAATTCATTTAATGTACAAGTTAAAATGTTTGTTTAATGTAAATGGTTTAATTTTCTATAACAAAAATACAACAAAACAAGAATTTATTGCGTCTTATACAATATATGTATTGTATATATAACATTATATATATATATATATATATATATATATATGAGGGTAGTCCGAAAAGTTTTGAGCCTTAACATGAAGATGACGTTACTCATCAAAATCATTCTAGTACTACAATAATATATGCTTTGAAAGACTTTTGTGAAAATTTTTGTCATTTTGGACGCTCAGTTGTTGTTTGACAGTCGTTTGTGTCAGTCGATGTCAGTGTTTTTGTAAAAATAAAAAAAATTGAATATCATGCCATGATTAAATTCTTACATTTGAAAGGCAATACGCTTGCGCAAATTAAAATCGAGTTGGACGTTGTTTACGGGGACTCTGCCCCATCATTTGCCACCGTAAAAAGACAGCTGAATTTAAACGTGGTCGTACCAGCTTGGCTGATGAGCGTTCGGGACGGCCAAAAACTGTGACCATCGCTGATAACATCGAAAATGTTCACCAAATGATACTGGACGACCGTCGAATCAAGGTTAGAGAGATAACAGAGGTTATGGGCATATCGAAAGAACGCGTTTGTCATATATTGACTGAAGAATTGGAAATGCGCAAGCTATCCGCGCGTTGGGTGCCACGCTTGCTCACTTTGGACCAAAAACGAATTCGAATGAACATTTCCAAGGCCCTGTTGGAGCGGTTCAAGCGAAACGAGTCAGATTTTTTGCGTCGATTCATAATGTAGATACGTAGGAAACTTGAATCCACCACTATACTCCAGAGACAAAAGAACAGTCAAAACAGTGGACTGCAAAGGGTGAACCTGCTCCGAAAAAGGTGAAGACAGTTCCATTAGCTGGGAAGGTAATGGTGACTGTTTTTTGGGATAGTCACGGAATTGTGTGTATCGGAATTGTGTCTATCTTGAAAAAAGTAAAACAATAACGGGAGCATATTACGCATCATTACTTGATAAGTTGAAGGTAGAAATTGCAAAAAAACGACCGCATTTGAAGAAGAAGAAAGTGCTATTCCATCAAGACAACGCACCTGCTCACATTTCGGCGGTCGCCATGGTCAAAATTCACGAACTGTACTTCGAATTGGTTTATCACCCACCGTATTCACCAGATCTGGCCCTCAGCGATTTTTTCCTGTTTCCTAAGCTTAAAGTTTCGCTTGGAGGAGAGAGATTTTCATCGAACGAGGAGGTCATCGCATACATAAACGCCTGTTTTGCGGAGCAAGATGCCAATTACTATTTGGAGGGGTTAAAGAGGTTAGAATATCGATGGGAAAAGTGTATCGACTTAAAAGGAGATTATGTTAAAAAATAAAACTATATTTGACCGAAAAAATACTTGTTTCTATGTTAGGCTCAAAACTTTTCAGACTACCCTCGTATATGTTATATGCGTACAAAAATATTGCGTGGTAGTTTCTGTATCGATGCGCTCTCCACACGCGTACGTTAACGCGCGACGCACGGACACGATGAGCCGCGAGACCTCGCGAAGGTGTATGAATCCTCGAGCCCAAAGAACTGAGGCGAAGAAGGACGCTTCTGGATTCCGGGCGTTCTTTCAAAAATCAATTGTATTTTGAATTAGCGTTATAATAAATAAATAAATATATTTGTATATGTGATATTTTCGACGCTTGTTTACTAGTTTACTCCTCTCATATACAACAGATTGGCGACGAGGATATTAAGACTCAACGCATAAAGAAAAATTCAAGAAGTTTCGAAAAAGAAACTTAATCATTATATCGAGCACATAATCAAGTACACAGCGAACATTACGAGTAAGTGAAAACTATAAGTACCAGTTAAGACTACAACTACACATCAAATCACAATAAACAGAAATCGTGCTGAATTATAAGCTTCAAAATGAAGACATCGAAAGTTACATATGCAATTGTATACAGAAATTTTGTGATTGACATGTTTGATCTGACAATTACAACGTTGGAAACGTTGGTTGAAATGCTTCAAAGGCGCCGTTACAGCATTTCAAGTACCGGAAACACAAAAAGTCATATATTTATTGCACTTCATTGCTACTGTCATCATTTGATTTAATATGCAATAAGCTTGCACTGGATGATTCATACGAGAAATCATACAAAGTTCTCACATCGAAATTAAATGATTTTTATTCACCAGTTCCAATTAGAAATTGCGGAAAATTATCGCTATTATCAAAAAAAACAAATCAAAAGGAAAGTGAATCTATACAATAATTTGTGGCTGCACTTCATAAATTAAGCATTAATTGCAATTTCAGTCAGTATCTACAAATTGAGAAATCAACTAGTGTTCGGACTCAAGAGCAAACGCATCCAATCAAAATTGCTGGAAACCTAGGATCATACGTTTGAAAAAGCAGTTGAAATCACTACATCGATGGAACTATCAGAAAAGGATGTTAATCAGATGCAAGCAAATGCGGCCTCTGTAAACATCGCAAGCCAGAAAGAATCGACGGTGTTTAAGAACCGCGCAGTACGGATTAAAAAAGATTTAGAAGGAAAAACCAGCGCGTCGAACATAAGTAAACACGTAGTAATAATAACACTAATATCAGTTGTTTTAGGTATGAAGGCAAGCATTATACTTCTAAATGCTCTTTGAGTAAAGATATTATTTGTAACAATTGCGGTATTAAAGATCACTTGCGGAAAATATGCATGAAAAAGAAGAAAGCTGCAACCTCCTCGGCAAACTTTTTAGGAGAAGTTATGTGGACCCAAGGCGAGCACAAAGAATTTCGCGAAAAATTTTTTGCAACATTAATAATCGAAGAATTTCGCATTCGAAGTAGATAGCGGAGCAGCAATTGTAAATAAGCGTTTCCTCAAATCCAGTTTTCTCAATATTCACATTGAAAAGTCGGATTTAGAATTAGTTATGTTTTGTAAAATAACAATACCAATTATTGGGTTTGCTAGGGTCAATGTTTGTTACAAACAGAAAAGTCATTACATATGTACATTTCGAAATTAAATCGGGAACTCTTATTGGGTCGGGAATGGATTCGTCAGCTGAGAATACAGTTGACAAACACAATATTTTTGCCGCGGATACAGAAAATAAAATACAAGAAATTTTACGAAAGTATGAATTATTTCTAGATTCTAAAGAGACAAAAATTAAGAATATTCAAACAAGATTAATCTTAAAAGAAAACGCGCATCCATATTTTTCAAAGCAAGAAGAGTTCTTTTCAAATTAGAACTCTTAGTCGAATGAGAAATAGAGAAACTAGTAAGTACAGATATGCTCGAAAGAACTAATGCGTCGACTTGGGCGACACCGGTCGTGCCCATATTAAAAAAAGATAATACAGTTCGATTATGCGGAGACTTCAGCATGACAATTAACAAAAATCTAGTTGTAGATAACTATCCATTACCAACAGTAGATGAACTTTTCAGTATAAGCGGCAAAAAATTTGAAAATTCTATATAGGCGATCAGGTCGAATGTCGAAACTGTTGTAACGGTACGTCGGCGCAATCGGATAATGTATGGTACGGAAACGGGGATGTAGCTCAAAAGCTCGGAAATACTCGTCAGATGCCGGGTTCGGAAAAGAATTAGCAGACGCCTGGATGTAATTTACAATAAAATAATTAGATTGATTCTGAATAAAAGTTGGCAGTTTAGTGAATACAAAACGATGTTCTTGGCTCTCACAGCACAACGTCATTCGAATAGGCTTTGATTCACTAGTATTCACTATATTCGAGATTTTCGCAATGCAATCAATGAATGCGACAAGAATATTCGCGAGATAGCGCGTGAATCGGATACGCAGCGCGTTGCTAGGCAACCGAGTGTTGCCAAGTGTTCGGACGCACGGGTGCAACCGTAGATGTTTTCGCGACACGTGCTTTCGCGTATGTTGACTGGAAAGAGTCCGAGAACGCTCCAATTCTTCACGGGAGAGGAGATGAAGATATTGTGAGCACCCGGTATCTCGCAGGAGTAAAGTCCGAGAATACTCCGACTTTTGGATGAGCAGGAACACGAGGATATCGCGAGCGCCGATATTGGAAGAAAAATCCGAGAACGCTCCGACTTTTCGGACGGAAAAGAAACGAGAATACTGAGAACGCTCAATATTCCATGAAAGAAAAATTTGAGAACATTCCGATTTTTCGTAAAAGGATAGAACGTGAATACTAAGAAAGCTCAGTATTCGGTACGAGAAGATTCTCGTGTTGTTCGGATCCGTGATTTCGGAAGCGGACAGGTCGGGTCTTTTGCCGAAATTCGTCAAGCTTATATATTCATTTTGGTGCTACGTGTCAGCGCGTGATTCGTTAAAAATTATTTAGCAAAACAACTGATCTGTCATGCCGCCGATGCGGCCTATTTCGGACACTACATTTCTCGCTGAAAATGGCAGATGCCATCTGGATTGAATCTCAGTAGGAATTTTCTGGCTCCTCCTCTGGCCTTGTATAGGCGAGAAATGTGTGCCGCGAAATAAGGCACTTGTACAATTCCGTTAGCGACGGTTACTTCGACCGGCTGTCCCAGCAGTCCGTCAGCATCGTCGGTCGGCGATGGTGCCTCGGATCGGAGGCTGAGATGCCGCCGATCTCGGCAGCCGACGTGACGGTCGCTGGCCGGAGGCGGCTGGAGTAAACGGCCGGTGGAGTGCAGTGGTCCAGCGGTGCGGCCATGACGTGGGGTATGGCCGAGGATGGTGTAAACTTGGCAGTCCATCGGTGCAGCCATAGAGATACGGCCGATCCGGAGCGGTTGTTCCTGCCGTTGACTTTATTTCGGGTCGTTACTGGACGGCTGCCCGTAGCGATGGTGATCAAGGCAGTGCTGGCGGTGTGTGGTGTGCCTCGTGTGCCGGCAGGGTCGTCCGTGCAGACAAGCGGTGCTGCCTGGTTGATGATAGTGGCGGGCTCATGACGAGCGGATGGCAATTGCTCGTCATGGTCGGACAGATCGCCGAACAATGCGGCAAGCTTTGCTGCGCAATGGCTAGCTGGCGAGAGTGTGTATATACTCGCCTTTTTTGATACTGGTGATAGTACCTGAAGCAGCCTTTCTAGTTTTCTGGCGTTGGTGGCCGTGGACCGCTGGATTGTTGTGCTTACGGCCAGAACCACGCGTATCGGGTGGCGGTCACGCTCCAGATGATTGGCTTGATAGGGGCGGCTTCTGGCTTTGTCACAGTGGTGATCTTGGCGACTGGCTGGTAATGCAGCTCGGTGGTCGGCGTTGCGGCGGTTGTATTTGCCGAGGCGGTTCTCAGCGTTGTCGTCTTGGTGGCCGGTCGGTAGCGAAGCCTGGAGATCGATTTCTCGGCGGTTCTCATTAGTCGCTCTCACAGCACTTCGAATTCGGAGTCGTATTTCTTTGCCTCGTTGCTTCGGTCCATAGCTTCTTCGTTGCTTGGGTAATCCCCTCGCAGGCAGGAAATCGGAACGATTTTCCGTCACCGGGCGAGTATTTATACCGAGACGGCGTCACAAAAACTATACCTCGCTTGGGGGTAAGAACGACTCGCGACTTTACGTGATTTGTTGCTTTTAAATTGTTCTTGGCGACAACAATCTCAATTGTCGCTTTCGGTAGTGTTTATATTTTCGATCAGAGCCGGTTTTAAATCTTGAATATGTACGTGTCGATGCCACCTTCTCCGGTCATCGCGTAGGTCAAAAATTACCGGAGAAATTATTTTTCGAACGGTTAGCGGTCCGGTGAATGTAGGCGATAACTTTGCCGCAATGGCATCTCTTTTGTTCGAGAGGGTGTGCATGCGCTTCCGCACCTTATCTCCGACGGCGAGTTTCCAGGCGCGGTATCGCATATTGTAGTATTTTGCTTGTTTTTAAAAGGCGTGGGCGAGATTTGCACGAACGACTTCGTATGCTTCCCGGAGGATGTGAAAATTTGTTTCTGGCGGCGGTACGGTGGTGTCATGTTGATCCGCGGAGAGGGGACTATTCTAACTATTTATTTTACTATTTATTCTCGCTCGTGATTTAAAAACGCCGGGCTATACCCGTGACTTCATGCCATGCGATGTTATACGCGAAGCGCAACGCCTCAATGCTTTGATCCCAGCGGCGGTGATTTTGGTTAATACTTTGATCATTATTTTGATGGTCTTATTGATTCTTTCCACTGGGTTGCATTGAGGCGTGTACGCGGGGGAAGTGCGGTGCGAAATATTGAATGTTTCTAATAATTTTTTGAACTGTCCGGCGATAAATTGCCTCCCGTTGTCGAGATAAGAATGCGCGGGCATCCGTGCATAAATGATATGATTCTCGACAGCTTGCGCGACGGCCGCGGTGGTGGCACGATGGAATAGTTGCAACTCTATCCATTTTGTGAAGCGGTCTTGCATTACTAGTAGCCACGAATGTCTGTTCGCCAAGCGAGGCAAAAGTCCTATAAGGTCTATTGTTATTTGTTCCCACGGATATGAGACGGAGGCGGTGTATAGAAATCCAGCAGGTCGGCTTTGCAACAATTTGTGCGCGAGACAGTTTCGGCAATTACGAACATACCGGGCGATGTCAGAAAATATGGCCAGGCCAGTAGTATAATCGCGCAACACGAGCAATCGTTTTTGCGATACCAAGATGGCCGGCTGTCGGTTCATCATGCAATCGCCGGAGTATTTCGGTACGTTTTTCACGCGGCATGCACTCCTTCCACTGTTCTTCGGCCGGGATTTCACGGGAATTGGTGGACTGAAAAAAATACCGGTAATTTTCCGTTTTTGATCCGATATTCGGGAAAATCGGCAGGCTTCCCTTTCACCCGTTGAAATTGCTGATGAAACCATGAATATTGGTTTTTTTATCGAGCGGTGTGTACGGGCGGCTGGCGAAAGCATCGATCACGCGGTTCAACTGCCCCTTCCGGTATTTAATATCAAATATATATTGTTGGAGTGCCCAGTGGCCTAAACGTCTCGTCGGGGATTCTAGGCGTTGCAGCCATCGGAGGGCCTGATGGTCGGTGGACAATAAATTCGTAGCCCTTCAAATGACCGCTAGACATTCGACATTTCGCTAGACTCGGTCGCGCTGTAATTTCGTTTGGCCCCGTTGAGCGTTTGACTGGCGTATATAATTACGCGCTCGCCCTCTTCCAGGTGCTGAGTTAAAACCGCCCCGAGTCCGTAAGCACTTACATTTCAGTCTGCAGTATGAACGACGGTTGAAATCTGGACAGGTGAGGACCGGTACGGTAGTGAGTGCTTTCTTAAATTCATTAAATGACTGCTCTTCCTCCGACTCCCATTTTACGTCTTTTTTAGTTATTTGCTTAATGATGTGGCAGTTGTAAAAAAGTATGAATCTTCCATATGAATCTTCTGTACCAAGAGGTTCTGTACACCCACGAACTGTCAAATTTGTTTGACATTCGTGGGTGCGGGCCATTGGGCGATGGCTTTAATTTTGTCGGAGTCGGTCTGAATGTCGCGGCGATTGATTACGTGACCGAGGTATTTAAGCTCGGTGAGACAAAAATGGCACTTTTTGGGGTTCAACTGGAGCGTCGCGCAACCGTCGAAATACCTTCGCGAGATGTTCTAAATGTGACTCGAAAGACGGGTTAGCGATTACGATGTCGTCAAGATACACGAAAACATGCGGTTCAAGTTCGGGGCCGAGTATGCTATCGAGGAGTCGTTGAAACATGGCCGATGCCATGGAATCTAATCTGAAGGGCATGATTTTAAACTGCATCAGCCCTCGTCCGGTCACAGTAAACGCGGTTATGGATCGGCTTTCGGGTGCAAGGGGTACTTGTCAATAGCCCTGTTTGAAATCGAGTGTTGATAGATAGCGCGCGGTGCGAAGTTTATCGAGAGTATCGACGATGTGAGGTAACGGATACGCATCTTTTTCTGTTACGCTATTTATTTTACGAAAATCGATGCAAAACTGATGCTTGCTATTTTTCTTTCGGACGATTACGACGGGAGAACTCTACGCGCTGGAGGAGGGCTCAATTATATCCTCGTCCTCTATTTGTTGTATCTCTTCGTCGTAATTTTCTGCATTGCGAGATTTCGGGGGCGATGTCGCTGTTTTATCGGTACCGGAATTTACTCGGATAACATGGGTAATGCGATCAGGCGGCTCTTTTACGAATTTCTTTAGTTCGGTATCAAGAAAAGTCGTTAATTTGCGGTCTTCTCATGGCGGTGCGTCAATCCTGCAATGACGGCGTAGGAAGTGTGACGATGCTCGGTTGCAGTAGCCGCAGGAAGTAGTATAAGATGCAGGCGTGTCCACAGATCGATGCCCACGAGAATCGAGCTATCCAGGGTTGATAAGATTTAGAAGGTGCTCAAGGTACTTTTGATGGTCAGGAATAGCGTGATTTTTCTGTTAATATTGGCGAGTGCCCCATCAGCTAGGTGAATCTGGTTTTCGGCGGGGGTGACTTTATAACCGATTTCTTGCATGTAGCGCGCAGTCTCGGAATTTATTATTGAGATTTCGGATGCCGTGTCCAGAAGGGCGAGAAATTCGCGGGTGCTGATTTTGACGGTGATGTGCGGGCGTGATGTGTATTTTACGACTGCGAGTTTTCCGGCCGGGGTGAGTTGGCCCCGGCCGCCGTGGCGTTTCCCGGATGGGGGTGACAATCTTTCGTAAGTACTCTGTCTTTGCCATATTGCGAACAGAATTTTCGGGAAGATCGTTTGCATGAAAAACGATCGTAACATCGTTGTTTGTATCTCCAACACATATGCTCGCGGTCGTAAGGAATTAGTTGAGAAGGGATTGCGGCGTTTATACAGCGCTGTTCCTCTTTATTCTCTATTTCACAAGCCGGATCTTCTCATACGAGGGTAATCTGAAAAGTTTTGAATTTAACATAAAAACAAGTATTTTTTCGGTCAAATATAGTTTTATTTTTCAACATAATCTCCTTTTAAATCGATACACTTTTCCCATCGATACTCTAATCTCTTTAACCCCTCCAAATAGTAGTTGGTGTCTTGCTCCGCAAAATAGGCGTTTACGTATGCGATGACCTTCTCGTTCGATGAAAATCTCTGTCTTAAGCTTAGGAAACAGGAAAAAGTCGCTGGGGGGCAGATCTGGTGAATACGGTGGGTGGTCAACCAATTCGAAGTGCAGTTTGTGAATTTTGGCCATGGCGACCGCCGAAGTGTGAGCAGGTGCGTTGTCTTGATGGAACAGTTTCTTCTTCTTCAAATGCGGCCGTTTTTTTGCAATTTCTACCTTCGACTTATCAAGTAATGATGCATAATACACTCCCGTTATACCTTTTTCAAGATAGTCGACACAATTCCGTGACTATCCCAAAAAACAGTCGCCATTATCTCCTCAGCTGATGGAACCGTCTTCACCTTTTTCGGAGCAGGAGCTTTTTCATCCTTTGCAGTCCACTGTTTTGACTGTTCTTTTGTCTCTGGAGTGTAGTGGTGGATCCAAGTTTCATCTACAGTTATGAATCGACTCATCAAAAAATCTGACTCGTTTTGCTTGAACCGCTCCAACAGGACCTTGGAAATGTTCATTCGAATTCGTTTTTGGTCCAAAGTGAGCAAGCGCGGCACCCAACGCGCGGATAGCTTGCGCATATCCAATTCTTCAATCAATATATGACAAACGCGTTCTTTCGATATAGCCTCTGTTATTTCTCTAACCTTGATTCGACGGTCGTCCAGTATCATTTGGTGAACATTTTCGATGTTATCAGCGATGATCGCAGTTTTTGACCGTCCCGAACGCTCATCAACCTGGTACGACCACGTTTAAATTCAGCTGTCTTTTTACGGTGGCAAATGATGGGGCAGAGTCCCCGTAAACAACGTCCAACTCGATTTTAATTTGCGCAAGCGTATTGCCTTTCAAATGTAAGAATTTAATCACGGTACGATATTCAATTTTTTCCATTTTTTAATTTTTTCCAAAAACACTGACATCGACACAAATGACTGTCAAACAACAACTGAACGTCCAAAATTGCTATAATTTTCACAAAAGTCTTTCAAAGCATATGCTATTGTAGTACTAGAATAGTTTTGACGAGTTATCTTCATGTTAAGGCTCAAAATTTTTCAAACTACCCTCGTATTCTGCCGCTTGATCGATCAGATCGTGCAGCGTTGTACTTTCGTTTATCCGCGCGAACATTTTATATTCGATTCGCATGTTTTCATAAAGTCGGTCTACTTTCTTCGGTGTAGAATAATTATCCGCGCGGCGTATTAAAATGACCACATGAGTTACGTACTGGGAGAATATTTCACCGGGGTGTTGCTTTCGGTCGCGAATCTCTTGTGCCTTTCATCTGATAGCGGCGTGGTAAAAAATGACGGCGGAAATCGGTTAAAAAGTTTTCCCAGCCTGACCATTCGCTCTCGTTGTTGCGGTACCAACAATTTAACCATGCCAAGATCATGAACCAAAAGTTGCTTTTAAATAATTCGGACAGCTCTTCCAACATGATCTCTTTGGAATATCTGTATTGCCTTTGTAATTTGGCGAATCTCTCCAGAAAGGAGAGAGGATTATGACCGTCGAAGTGGCACCCCCATTTTCATTTGGATGATTTCATTTGGATTTGGTTCATGATCTTGGCATGGTTAATTCGATGGAAGGTACGGTGGATAAAGTTGGAACTGGGGGTTGTTCTGATTCGGGATCTGTGGATGTTCCGGCTTTCCCAGTCGGCATGATGTTCGGATGAGTGTTTGCGTATGTCCGTAATTGGCGGCGAAAGTCTCCGAGAATTACGGTCGAACGATTGCGCTACACGAAGGGCGTCCTACTTCGAGAGATTTTGTACCCAAGCTGGCATCTGCGATTCTTATCTACTTCTAGATATTTGCTCGGACATCTATGGATGGATACACTGTATATATTATATATTCTAAATCCTCAAAAAGAAGTTCGCCATCTTGAAATAAGAGATATGAGGATAGGGTGTAGAAGTCGATGAGGTATTCTGCGTCGGATGGCTGAACTGGAGAATAAACAAATCCCTAAATAAGAAGGGAGGGTGTGCGTCACGACGGGGCCCGACCACGAACCAGTCGTGAAAACTCGTAATTATTTTTGCGAAAAAATATCACCTCAGCCAGGAATCAAACCTGGATCTCCTGCTTACTGGTCCTTTCGACTACCGAGGCATGTGATGATATTTATCGCAATAACGTGTTTAGAACAAGTCAACAATACAATGACATACACATATATACATATATTACAATATACATATATATATGTATATTTTCTCGAATCCTCACGACCGGTACTCCAGAGAGATGATAGTCCTATTCTCTCGATGGATGCAGGTTGGACTGCAGCGGCGACACCCTCCAACGCCATTGGCAAATATACAAATAATCCTCCTGGAGCACGACAGGAGAGATTGCATCAAGTATGGCTCGAGCCCCCGAATAAGAAGGGAGGGTGTGCGGAGAGTAACTAAATGTGATTGGTTGATATTGATGTTATATAGGGGCGGAAGGAGGAATAAAGTTAGATGAAAAGTTGCTGAAAGTTTAGGGAGGATTCAAGATAATAATTAATGTTGGAGCAGTAATAATTAATGTTGATGATTTGATCTGTTCTTTCGATATCTGTTTAGACTTCTTGATTCGGTTCTGACTTTTCCGTTGACAACCACCAAACGACGATAAGATGATGAGATCGTTTTTTTAATATCGCGTTGTCGAATTTTAGAAGCTGGGACTTCTGTTTGATTCATTAGGAGACAAAGGATTGATCAATGAAGAGAGGTGTGAATGCGTATGAGAGAGAAAGGAGAGGAAAGAACAACGGGAGCTTCGCATAACTCAGACCAGTTCCAAGAGAGAGAAAGAAAAGGGAAGAACAACGGGAGCTTCGCATAGTTCAGACCAGTTCAAAGAGAGAGAAAGAAAAGGGAAGAACAACGGGAGCTTCGCATAACTCAAATCAGTTCAGAGAGAGAGAGAAAGGAAAGGGAAGAACAACGGCAGCTTCGCATAGTTCAGACCAATTTAAAGAGAGAGAAAAAAAAGGGAAGAACAACGGGAGCTTCACATAACTCAGATCAGTTCAGAGAGAAAGAAAAGAAAAGGAAGAACAACGGAAGCTTTGCATAGCTCAGATCAGTTCAATGAGAGAGAGAGAGGAAAGGGAGAAGAACAGGAAGATTAGAGCAGAGAAAAGAAATAAAAATCTGAAATTTGTAATTGATTAAATAATTAATAAAACTACTGTTGATTAACTGGAGCGATCTCGAAAGAATAATAGTCTCGACTTCTCTGAAGCAGAAGGTTAGGATCTTCGAAGTATATTCGAACGATTAGTTGAATGGATGGAAGTAACACTAATGAAAAATTACTTAATAATGCTGCCGCGGTTCGGAAGCAGCCTTATTTATATGGGATGATTAGGGTCTGAATCTTGGTTGAGGGGCAAGGACGGTGGCAGGAACTCTGAGATGTGTGTGTGTGTATGTGTGTGTGTTTGTGTGTGTGTGTGTGTGTGTGTGTGTGTGTGTGTGTGTGTGTGTGTGTGTGTGTGTGTGTGTGCGCGCGCGCGCGTGTGCGTGCGTATGTGCGTGTGTGTGTGAAGATAGGAGGTTTACATTAGATATCTTCATTAGATATCTCCTTCGTCTCTGCTTGGCACGTGCCAAGGTAATAGTATTCGAACTTGCGACTCTAACTAGGGACTAATAATAATAATAATTCTTTGCGTATTTTTTAAAAATTCTTTTAAATTTCTTTTAAAATTAAGCGTATTGTTATAACAGTCAGAGCGATTGCAAATTTTTCTCTTGTTTCTTGAAATTCAATATAATTCTGTGTCTTATCAATGGAAGAAGAAATATTCTTATATAAAGAAATTATATTATTTGGCTTTTGGAAAGAAAAGAATCGTGGAGTCCACTGGACGTAACATTTTCTGTAACAATATATAAACATCTTTAACCCCTCTAGGCCATTGTCTTCTTTCAATTCGTTCATCAACTTCAACTTCAATCCAATTAGATTTTCCTTGCATATACTGATATAATGACCATCATCGATACACAAACCATAATGAAGTACAACATTCATTATTTTATACAACTGCTAGCTATGTCTGTTTTATTCGTTGGAACAGCACATAGATTTAAGTTACATGCTATTTTCATCAGTTCATCATCTTGCAATGAAAACAGTATTGAGTAGGTATACTAGGCGGGTTCTAACTCAGAAGCGTTGAGGGGGGTGCGGGTGTGCGGGGGGAACTGTGCGCAACCGTGGAGCTCCGGGGCGGGGGGAGGGGGGGGACGGCGCGTGTTGGGCGACCCATTGAATGTAAACAGCGTCGACGATTGATGCCTTCAGAGCACCGTGATAAATAATTACTAAAAGATAAATAACGAATTGGACGCGTGGACATGAGTCAGAGGGGGGAGGGGGTCGCCGCCGCTGCCGCCGCCGCCGCCGAGTAAAAAAATAAAGATCTCTCTCGTATTATCTCTTCCGTTGCGGCTCTCTCTTATGGAGAATATTATTTTTCTAATTATTTTATGGTGGGGGAGAAAGAAATGAAAGAAATACATGTTAAAAATACATGTTTTTTGCATATTATATATGTTTATATTTTTAAACAAATTGAATACATTTTTAAGTGTGAAATTTTTATTCACATGTGTTTTTCTTATACACTAAAAACTAAAGCTAACAGCTCGCAATCGACGAGTTGACGTCTATCGAAGATATCGCAATCGCGTATCGCGTTCGGCACTTCCTCGGGATCTGTTACAACAGACGCGATGTTGGAGAATCGCGTATACTTGGTATCGATCGTATCGACGAATCTAACGAGTCGATCGAACGTCACATCGATACATTCGTCCAGATTAAACATACGGCGCAGGGTCGATTCGATCATCGCTACGCGTACGTTCAAAGATTCAAGACGTACGAGTGTAACGTCGTTCATTAGACAAATTCTGACGGTTAACGGTCCGACGCTTATAAAATTGTCTTTGTAATCATTTCGCAGCAATTTATAGATATTCCATCGCTGCTCGTAGAGTCCCTTCCACGTTTCGAGAGACAGTATCAATTCCTGTCCCCGATGATCTCCCAGAGCGATCTCCACGTAGCTCGGTGGACCAACGTTGATTCCAATTTCCAGAAATTTGTAACCCGTGGCCGTCAGAGTGTAACGTCTGCTCAGTAAGCGCACCGCGCGACGCTCCACCGAAATACTGTGGAAATTAAATATATAATATTGCACAATATTGAAAAAAGAGAAAAAAATAAAAAAAATGCAGGTGAAACTTACGCGTTACATTCCTTCTTTTGTTTTTCGCCATTGTACGGTGCACTGTTTCCTTTGGCAGAATACATTGCGTGTTGTTCGAACGATGGAGGAGCGGAGTACCTTTTTTGTTGTGCAGATCGTTCGATGGAGGAGGACTGATCGCATAAATTTTTTTGACATGGCAAACCGTTAATCCCCTCACCTTTCCCCTCCCCCTTTTTTCTAAGAATTTCATTGTTGCAATCAAACATGTAGCGACATGTTCGCAAAGGAGCGCGATTCGTTTAAATTTTTTTCTAGGAAGAGCCCGTGAAAAGATAGCTCTTCGTAGAAATCGACGTACGTGTCGCGGCGTGTTAAGAGAAGCGTCAATACTCCGGTTACTATAAACAAATCGGGGAGATTTATGATGGTTTTTTTCGCCGAAATCGGCGTACGTGTCGCGGCGTGTCAAGAGAAGCGCCGATACTCCGGCTGCTATAAACAAATCGGGGAGACCTATGATGATGATGTTCTGATTTAAACAAAGAAATTGTCGATGATATATAATGGGTCATGGGGTGTGCAGGATCACAGTAGATGGAAGTCTAATGTGTGTGAAAAAAATAGGTGACGGTGAAAATGGATAATGTGTTGAATATAGAAAATGTGTTTAATATGGATGAGGAAGACTTTGTGGATATAGTGGACGAAGTGTTTGAAAATGAAGAAGAAATAGAAATTGACAATATTGACAATATTGACATTGATATTGAAGACGAAGAGCACGCATTGTCTGACGATAGCAATTACGTAAGTGATCAAAGTGATGACCTTACGGATTATGCAGAAAAAATTGTCACCCGTTCGGAACTCCTTGCGTTGAATAATAATAAAAAGTATTGTTCTATACAATTTTATTACTCAACGGGTGGTGCACTAACTCTGTGTGCCGAATGCATGGTTCGTCTGGCGGACACTGACATTGGAGTATTGTATGCCGTTAGGAAGCACGAGATAGATACTCTCAATGCGCTAAACAGCCGATTTTGCTCCAATTGCCAACAGTCCGTCTGTATGATAATGCCATGCAACATGTGCCCAATTTGCACAAATTGAAAAAAGACAACATTGTGAACGAGGCATATGCAAGTGGAAGAGTGTGATATAAAAACAATATGGAAAAGTCATTGGAAGAATTAACAAGTTCTCCGTTATGGGATTCAATCTCTCATCTACCAGTGAACGTGGCGGTGTATTTTATAAAGAGACACTATACCTCAACTCCCCATTTCCCGATTTCTCGTCCAAGAGTTAAGGGACGCTACAATTCGACTCTCTGCTTCTCCGCTCCTTCTGAGAGAGCGGAAATAATTCTGGAAGCGTGCACATATTATCATTATAGAGGACACGCATACAATATATTACTACCTCTCTCGCGGCAAAAAGTAGCAGAGATAATTCCAAGAAGCGATAATCATATATGGTTGTTCTATTCTCATCAATCTCCGGACATGGCGGAAATACAACGCTTTGTATACTAGCTTCGAGTTAAAGCAGCTGTAGAAAAAAGAAAAAAAGAAAGTAAAAAAATGTAAAATTGTTTTATAAGACAGTACAACAATTTAAAAAATCACGATTTTGCAATATGGAACACCTAGAGCGAGTGGAACGCGAGCTGCTGGAGCAGTGCAGCCAAGTCGCTACCTTGGTGGAGTGTTTCGCGTGGTTGCAACGATGTGAGGAGTGCATCGAACAACTCGAGGAACTTAGCCGTGTTAAGCGTCCTCGACTCACCGTTGCAAATAGACAATCTGCGGTGGCGAGGATCGCGCGACTCGCGGGTGCAAAAGTACAACTAGAAAGACGTTTCGTGCACGTTGGCGGTGAATACGCGAGCACCAGTAGAGACAATGGATCTCTCGTTTGGCGAGAAATCGATACGGCATTTGAAAGCCGTATATTGACTGGTGCGGTGATCAATGTGGACTATATCGAACCGCGACAATTTTTAGAAGACGCTGGTGGTGTAGTGCTCGAGCGAGTGCGAGACATTGTACAAAGACACGATAGTGTGAAAGTGAACACTGCATTTAACGGCGAATTTGTGACGGGCGATAAACGCGCGAACAAAAGTATAAACACTAAAAATAGTGAACTCTTTCGAGTGTCAAATTTGGACGAGTGGTACGAGCAGCACGTCATCGAACCCACGTTGGCGTCGCTCGAAGAATTCCAAGAACGCGACAGTGGCTGGGCGTTGTCGCGAATTCTAAATTTGACTATAAACGTGAACAAATATAATCCAATGCACGCGGGATGTTACATCGAGTTACCGCGGGAAATTATGTTAAAGCGAGCGGTGATCAATGTACGATCCAATGACAATGCGTGTTTCGCATGGTCGGTGGTCGCGGCTCTGCATCCGGCTGAAAGGAATACAAATCGGGAATTGTCGTACCCGCATTATACGACAGTGTTAAATTTGCAAGACATTACGTTTCCGATGACGTTGAACCAAATTAAAAAGTTCGAACATCTCAACGACATCTCCATTAACGTCTACGGTATCAAGGAAAAGGAGATTCTCCCGATACGGCTGACATCAAGGAAGATGGAGAAGCACGCAAATCTATTGTACGTGCAGGATCCGCGCGACGACAACGCGGGGCACTTTGCGTACATCAAAGATCTGTCCCGTCTTGTGAGCTCGCAAATAAACAAGAAGAAATGCAAGAAATACTTTTGCGACCGGTATGTATTTTAACAAATTTTATTATTTCTCTTATAAAATTGTTTATTAAAAAATCATATTTTCCGTTTGCAGATGTCTACATTACTTCAGTTCGTCTGAAAGATTGCAGTCACATACAACGGACTGCGAAAAGATGAACGATTGCGCCATCCGACTGCCGAGCGAGGACGACAAGTGGCTCGAATTCAAGAACCACACGAATAAGGAACGACTTCCATTCATCGTTTACGCGGACTTGGAGTGCGTACTACGGTGAACGGAACCGGCAGAGAGGGAAGACGCATCGTATACCTACCAGCAGCACGAGGTATTTAGCATCGGATGCTACGTGCGATACTCGTACGACGACGCGTTATCGGTATATCGATTTCGTCGCGACGAAGATTGCGTTGCGTGGTTCGTTCGGCAACTCGAAGATTTGGCACATCAAATAAAAATTCTATTATCCGCGAATGTCCCCATGAAAACGTTGTCGAGAGAGCAGTGGGAGGCATATCGTAGCGCGACGCGTTGTCACATTTGCGAGAAATCATTTGCGTCGGACGACACGCGGTCATTGTCATCTTACCGGTCGTTACCGTGGTCCCGCGCACTCAAATTGTAATCTAAATTATAAAGATTCGTATTGCATTCCCATGCAGTATTTCACAACTTATCCGGTTATGACGCGCACTTTATCATCACGGAAATAGCTACGGTGTTCGAAGGCAGGATCGACGTGCTGCCGATAACAAAAGAAAAATATATTTCGTTTACAAAACACGTTCAAGATATCACCGAGAGATCAGATTCGCGAAATTGCGTACGCTTGCGATTCATAGATTCGTACAAGTTTTTAAATACCAGCCTTGATAAATTGGCATCTTTTCTAACGAAAGAAAAATTAAAAATTTTACGTTCCGAATTTTCCACGGTCTCAAACGAAGATTTTGATTTGTTGACGCGCAAAGGTGTCTTTCCGTACGAATACGTGGATCGCGCGGACAAGCTGCAGGACACGCGCCTACCACCGCGCGAATCGTTCTATAGCTCGTTGACCGGTGACACGGTGTCGGAGAACGATTACGCGCACGCCGCGAATGTCTGGCAGCGGTTCTCCATCCGAACGCTCGGCGAATACAGCGATCTATATCTCAAGACCGATGTCTTGTTATTGGCCGACGTTTTCGAAAATTTCCGCGAAAGTTGCGTCGCGAGTTATGGACTCGATCCCGCGCATTACTACACATTGCCAGGTTTCACGTGGGACGCCATGTTGAAACATACGCGCGTAAAATTTGAGTTGCTCACCGACATCGATATGGTTATGTTTATCGAACGCGGTATACGCGGCGGTCTCAGTCAATGTTCCGGCAGATACGCGCAGGCCAATAACAAGTACATGCGTTCGTACGACCCGTCGAAACCGTCATCATACCTTATGTACTTTGACGTAAATAATCTGTGATGGATGGGCGATGACGGATGGGCGATGTGTCAACCGCTGCCCTATGCCGAATTTCGATGGATGGAAGACGTTGAGAACTTTGACGCGAGCGCGATCGCTCCGGATTCGTCTACGGGTTATATTCTCGAGGTCGATCTCGAGTATCCGCATCATTTACACGATCGACACACTGACCTACCTTTCTGTCCGGCGCGCGATAAACCACCCGGCACGCGGCAGGATAAACTTCTCGCGACGTTATACGATAAGAAGCGGTATGTCATCCATTATCGCAACCTGCAGCAATGTACGCGCCATGGTCTTCGTATCGCAAAGATACATCGCGTACTACAATTTGCTCAATCCGCTTGGCTCCGCGATTACATCGAACTCAATACACACTTTAGAACGTACGCGAAAAACGATTTTGAGAAAAATTTGTACAAATTAATGAACAACGCGGTATTCGGTAAAACAATGGAAAATGTGCGCAATCACGTCGACGTTAAACTTTTGACCAAATGGAACGGACGGTATGGCGCGGAGGCAATGATGGCGAAACCAAATTTCCACAGCCGCAGCGTCTTTGCGGAAAACTTAATCGCCGTCGAACTGCGTAAACTCGAGGTAAAATTCAACAAGCCGATTTACGTGGGTATGTGTATACTCGACATATCGAAAATCTGCTTGTACGAATTTCACCACGAATACATGTCACCGCTGTATCGCGAGAAATGTAAGATCATGTACACCGACACGGACAGTCTCGTATACTACATCGAGTGCGATGATGCGTACGAGGCGATGAAACGCGATATCGTTAGATTCGATACGAGCGATTATCCGACGGACAACGCGTACGGGATGCCTCTCGCGAATAAAAAAGTACCCGGTCTAATGAAGGATGAGAATAACGGTGCGATAATGACGGAATTCGTCGGACTCAGAGCGAAGATGTACGCGGTGAGGGTGGACGGTAGAAAAGACATTAAAAAGGCGAAAGGTGTAAAGAATAACGTCGTAACGCGAACAATAACGTTCGACGATTATACGCTTGAACAAAGAGATCGAAATGACTCGTCGCCAGTCGTGTATAAGATCCAAGCTACACCAAGTATACACGGTGTCCGAGTCGAAAATCGCTCTGAGTCCGTACGACGACAAACGATACATCGTACCGGATTCGACGGAGACGTTACCGTGGGGACATTGGCGGATTCCGTTGTAATATATATATACATGTTTATACAATGTACATATATTTTTATATTTTTTATATAGTTTATATGTATGCATATATGCACGTATGTATGTACGTACCTATGTATCATATCTATGTATGTATGAACGTATGTATTCTTGTAGTTTTATACGATACTGTTTTATACGATACTGTTTTATATATAGTATAGATATATGTATTTTTTTGTAGTATAGATGTATGTATTTTTTGTAGTTTTTATATGTAGTTTTTACAATAAAATTTAGTTGTTCAAATTTAGTTGTTCAAATTTATTTTGTATATACTTTATAATAGCAACCGAGATCCTGCTTGCTGAGGAATTAGCTTTAATTCTCTCTTCGATTTATTTAATTTATACTCGGCTTAATACATATAGTTTTACATGTGTTCTCGTAAGTTACATACATGTATAGTTTAAAAAAATGTAATGGAAGAAAAAAATAATAAAAACTCTTTGTATACATGTATACAGTGTATATTTATTTTTTTAAATACATTATAAAAATAAAAAAATGAATTAAATCACACTGCTTTTGTTTATCCATGAGTTATGCGATCTATCGAATCCCAGCCACTTGACGTAAACCTTGTCTCCCTTCCTGCGTAATACTTTCTCCACGAGATACACGTCCGGATGAGTCGCGCGATGCAATTCGTGCTCGTAGAACGCGCCCGCGACCGATTTTCCGCGATAATCCTCGAGCAGATAAGTTACGGGATTAGTACGTTGCACTTTAACGATCTTAAACACCTCGGTGGTCCAATTTGGCGTGTAACCTTTTTCGAAAAGTGTCTTGTACTTGCTCACGCGTACCGATTCGCCTACTTTGAATTTTGCTGGACCTGCGATCTTTATCGCGCTGTATACCGTATCCAAGAGTCTTTTGGCGATCGCGGGAGTTACGTCAACGGGTCGCATGCCAATAGTGCGATGCTTGCGCGCGTTGTAATCTGACACGAGACGCGGTAGCGCGTCGACCCACTTGTAAGTGCCGTTGAGCGTAAACATCTTCCACATGTCGTTCTTAAGCGTGCGATTGAATCGCTCGACGATCGATGCCTTCAACACCGTATACGTGGAATAATGATTAACGTTGTGTTTTTTCAAGAGTTGTTGCACATCGGCATTGTAAAATTCCTTTCCCATATCCGTTTGCAAGTTTCTCGGGCATCTTCCGCTCTCTCGAATTATCTTAGCGATAGCGTTAGCCGTCTCGCTTCCGACCTTGCTCTTGAGCGGTACGGCCCAGGCGTACTTGCTCAACGCATCGATGACGGTGAGTATGTAGTGATGACCTCTGTTGAAACTCGAGTACGGACGCATCTCGACGATGTCAGCCTGCCACAGATCGTCGTATCCCCGAATTATGACACGTCTTCGTGGAAAATTTCTCCTCGCCGGAGCGTGCAATTCCTCAACGAGTCGCTCTCGGAGCTAATATTTTTTTCACGTCCATCGGATCGCATGTTTCAACGATGTTTAATAGTAAAGATAAGATATACAATTTAAAAATTGTTTTTTTCCTCACTGACGTTAATCGACTGGCTCGTTTCATCGATACGCGATTAATTTATAATAATGCCGGCTTCGCGAAGTTGCTCGATGATCGACAGCATCTCGTTGTCGTGAGCGTTGTTACCAGCTCGGTGCGAAGCGTCGAGCAATCGGAGTCGATCCACCAGTTCGTTGGGATCGTCCCAATGCACGTAATCGATCTTGTTGTCGTTTAACTTCATGGCGGTTGGTATATTGCTCACGCCTGCACCCTTTTTACGCCCGCTACTTCCATACGTAGATACGAGCGGAGCGATGATGTTAATATACTTGGATCCTCTATTGCCCTTGATGGGATTATGGGCGCTGTGACCACGTCTATGAGCATTTGTTGTTAACAATATACTTTTATACGTTTGTTTGTCATCCTCGGTAAAAACCGCGTCATCGGGAAGTCTCTTGAAGATCAATTCGTACAATCCTGGTGTACCATTGTATCTCACATTGTCTATGATTATGGAGTCATTTTTGTCAAATTTCTTGTCACCAAGCATCGCACCACTGTCTTTATCGAAATAAACACCGTATACGCGATCAAATGTATCATTTTTTCCATTATCATCGAGAAGAGGGCTTACGTACTTTTGTCCTAATGGTCCCAGCTGATTATGCAACGCTTCTCGACCTTGTTACGTTTGCAGACTCTGTTTGTGGTTGTTTCGAATGACGGTTCACTGGCGTCTTTTGTTTCGAAAACATCTTCCTTTTGCAGGAACAGCGGTGGTTCTTTCGGTGGTTCTTTCGATGGTTGTATCGGTGTAGACTCGAACACGAGTGAATCTGACGCGGCTTTCAATTCTTTCGTTGTACGTTGTTTTTTAGACTGCGGCGTTAATTTCAACCATCCAACATCCGTCCAATATGAATCCTTGTCAGTAGTAGTAGTAATATCGTTATCGTTGTCGTCATCGCTGTCTTCACGTTTTTGTTTTTTCTTAATACCGAGATCCTTTGCTTCTCTTTCAATCGATTGAGATTCCTCGGTTTTTTCAACAATTTGTTTTAGAGGTTCGACGATGGGCTTGAAGCGTTTCTCCAACGCTGTATCTTCAGCTATTTTACCAATTTTTAAAGCGCGATATTTTTTGCGAATCGAATCGCTCGTTTTCGCAATCTGTTTCGCTATTTTCTCGCGATCTTTGGTGTTATCCATGTTGCCTGCTCCACGTATCGACATCGATTACGGTACCGCGAACGTATTAAATTCCTTTCTGTATCGCCCATTGATAAGCGGACTGTCCTTATCTATCACTAGAAATCCATACTCGCGCTGCCAACAATCGCGGCATAACGCACAGAATTCATCGTATGACATGTCGGTATTCACGTGATCGTTGTAAACATGTTTCAAGTTGGTACCATCCTGTTTGAACAGAATCAGCAGGTTCGCATTGTCGCGTATCAAATGTTTAGGTATCCTCGCGTACGTCTGACAGAGATAGAAGCAATCGACGTTCGAGTGGCGGCCCATCGAAAAGTATTCTCTCACAGCATCTTGCTTATCGCACGCAACGTCGTCGAAGACGAAGATCGAATTGGGACGTGCCTCGCTCGGTGGAATGACGTCACTGTTGTTGGAGAACGTAAAGTAGCCGATTTCTTCTATCGATGTTAGTACATTTTCCAAGTATCGATATTTCGGTTGTTGCAGCGATTTCGAGTATACGTACACGTTCTCGAAACGTACACCGTGCGGACTCTCGAGCAAGCTTATGAGAACGTTGGTTTTACCACAATTCGACGGCCCGCAAATGATGGCGCGTATAGTACTCGGTAACATTTCACCGTGCTTGCGCTCCGTCGCGATGTCTCCCATCATTCGCGCTCTCTCGTCACAGTTCGCGACGCGTATCGTCAGCGGCTGCCGTACAAATTTCATGTTCGCACTGCGTTATCTAGGCTTCGATCGAACGCCTATTTATAGGCGCGCGAAACCACGAATCGCTCAGTAGCAAAAATGTATCTCGCGCTGTCGCATCCCTCCGATATTCGGGATTTGAGCGCTGAGCAGTTGCAATATATACCGAAGGTCGTACTGTTACGCGTGTGCGGTAATTATATCGATCACGTGTGGGACAAGCTTCCGGAGTATATAAAGGTGGATTTGGAGGTTCAAACCTATCGTCGCTGCCTCGAGCATTATAATCAATCGTGGGATCGAGATCATATAGACGGTCCTGCACCGAAGATAAAGGATTGTGGCCTATGCCAGCGTCAAACGAAAGCTACATTGGAGGTCTGCTCAATCGAGCGATAAACGCGCTTCCTTTCGAACTACATATCCCCGGCTATCAGTTTTGCGGTCCGGGTACTCGGCTGAAAAAGCGATTATCCAGAGGTGAAACGGGCATAAATCCACTGGACGCGGCGTGCCGTGAACACGACATTGCGTATTCTCAGAGCAACGATCTCACCGACAGACACGCGGCGGACAAGGTACTCGCCGATAAAGCCTTAGGACGCGTCATCGCGAGAGATTCGGCTCTGAGCGAGAAAGCTGCAGCTGCAGCCGTTTGGACAGCGATGAAAGCCAAAACCAAGATCGGCATGGGTATGAAGACGAAGAAAAAAACCGGCAAAAAAAAGAAACGAATACTTCCAACGGCGAAACGAGGTGGTGTGTTACCGATTTTGCCAATTTTGGGCGCTCTCGGGTCCTTAATCGGCGGAGCGGCCAGCGTGGCGAAAGCGATAAACGACAGGAAAGTCGCGCAACGTCGCGCGATGGAAACGCACGGACAGGGACTGTATCTCGCTCCGTACAAATACGGACGAGGACTGTATCTCGCCCCGTACAAAGGCGGACGAGGCGTAACAGCGAAAAAAAGAAAAAAAAACGCCAAAGAGACGATAAAAATACCTACGGGTGTAACCACCAATGTACAATTGGACCAGCTGGCGAAGCGTATGCGCGTACCGTACTTTAGAGGTGTTTTCATGCGTGACGCATTACCGATTAGCGGCGCGCGTCGAAATGAAAACGGTATCGTAAATCTGAACGACACGAAGGGCCCCGGTACTCATTGGGTAGCGTACGCAAAGAGAAACAATCGCGTTGTGTACTTTGACAGTTTTGGTAATCTTCGACCGCCCAAGGAACTGATACGATATTTCGGAGACGATGCTACGATAGAGTACAATCGAACGTCCTATCAGACGTACGATCAGAGCGTCTGCGGACAGCTGTGCTTGTGGTTTCTTCTCCAAAACGGTCGACGCGCGTGAATTTATAAAATCCGACAAAATGTCGCGGCGTCTCAGTATTCGTCGAACGCTTTTTCCATCATGTCGCTGACGCTTACGCTGAGCGGGAAGAGCAGCGTTCTCGCGACAAATTACTCTCCAGCCATAGATTTGAGCGACGATGACTACGAGCTTGGTCTAACAATTTTGGAGACTTATCACACGATACCGAATGTAAACGCTTCGAACAATACATTTTATTTTGGCAAAGACGATGCAGAAATTACGATTCCCGAGAGGTCGTATGAACTGCATGCCATAAATGAATTTTTGAAACGTGAGATTTTACGGAAACGTCCGCGACGCGACGCGCCCGAGGGTAACGCTGGTGACACCGCGCGCGGCGATGACGAGATTGGAGAATACCCGATAGTGCTCCGCGCAAATTACAACACGATGAGGTGTGAAATTAAATGCGCCTACAGAATAAACTTTAACAAGCCTCGTAACATTGGATCGCTGCTGGGTTTCTCGAGGCGTATACTGCAACCGCGAAGGTGGCACGAATCGGACGTGTCGATCAACATAATGAACGTAAACATTATCTGTGTAGAGTGCAACGTGACCGCGGGCGCATACAGCAACGACAAAAGTGTGCACACGATACACGAATTTTCACCGAGCGTGCCGCCAGGATATAAGATATCGGAAAGGCCGATGCAGATCATTTACCTGCCAGTCATCGTACGGAGCATTACGGAGCTAACGATACGCATTGTTGACCAGAACGGACGATTGCTCGATTTCAGAGGAGAAGAGATCACCGTCAGATTGCACGTATGACGGCGACAGCGATAACGCGAGCGTGACATTTGAGATGCTCGTGTTGAACGAAGCGAAGCATACGCAGAGAGATAACGCATCTTGTTTTACAAAGAAAACATCGATCGACAATATTCGCTCATTCGGCTGCGTCAAGAAGAGGAAGAAACTTAACGCGTCGAACGTTAAATTTTTACAAGCTTTAGGATTCGCGGTGCGCAACTTGTGAAATGACTGATATCCTAAATATCGAAGACGAGCCAATCTTCGACGATCGCATCGTCAAGATTGAGACTCATGCGTACAACCCGTTCGCCAATACGACGTTCGGGTACAGCGATGAGATAAGAATACCTATACAGCAACAGGATCTGTACACATTGCCATACGAAAGCTTTCTATATATCGAGGGAAAACTAACGAAGAACAGAGTTGTCGAGGGATCTGATGTGGTGCTGGGAAATAATTTTGTCGCGTTCCTGTTCGATGAGATTCGATACGAGCTTGATGGTGTGGAGATTGATCGTAACAGAAACGTGGGCGTAACCAGCACACTCAAACATTACGTAACGACATCATCCGACAGAAGCGTGATTCTGAGGAATGCCGGTTGGGATGCGCATACTAGCGCGGATGGATATTTTAACTTTTGCGTACCTCTCTACGCACTGTTGGGATTTTGCGAGGATTACAGACGCGTGATAATCAACGCTCGTCACGAATTGATCTTGATACGATCTCGTAACGACAACAATTGCCTGATGGGAAATTCGGCGTTGGATCCCGTGATCGACTTATTCAAGATACAATGGCGAATGCCGCACGTGTTATTGAGCGAGATAAAAAAACTATCGATGCTGCGCACTTTGGAGAGCGGACGATACTTGAGCATGGCTTTTCGCTCGTGGGATCTGTACGAGTTTCCGCTGTTACAGCGTACAACCAAGCATTCGTGGGACATCAAGACCGCTACTCAGCTCGAGAAACCGCGATACGTCATCTTTGCTCTGCAAACAGGTCGCAAAAATGTCATGGCTGAGGACACGAGCCGATTCGACGACTGCAATTTAACCAACGTGAAACTCTATCTGAACTCGGAATGTTATCCGTACGACGATATGCATCTTGATTTCGACAAAAACAGATGGTCCGTGTTGTATGAAACGTACGCGCGTTTCTGCAAGGGTTACTACGGATACGAGTATCTCGAGCCGAGTCTCACCGTCACGTCTTTTCTACATAACGGTCCATTCGTAATCATCGATTGTTCTC
Source organism: Pogonomyrmex barbatus (assembly GCF_055798465.1). Lineage (NCBI taxonomy): Eukaryota > Metazoa > Arthropoda > Insecta > Hymenoptera > Formicidae > Pogonomyrmex > Pogonomyrmex barbatus. The sequence goes on from NW_028297149.1 coordinate 2,292,254, forward strand.
GACAAAACGAATCGATCAAGAGCGCAACCGTGGACGTGAGATTGGAATTTGAGACTAAGGAGAACGTACCGATGAATACCACCGCGTACTGTCTCATTATACACGATCGCGTGGTTCACTACAATCCGTTGACCAATGTTGTACGCAAGATCACCTAAGAGCATCGCTGGCACATGAGAGAGAGACAATAAAATCTACGATACATCGAAATCGACCGCAGTCTCGAAAAAGTGTTCGTCATGGTCGTGCCAACGTTCGTAGACCTGCAAGGTTTTCTCGTTGGAGGACAATTTGTTGTAAAGGAGTTTGCCGCTCTCAGAAAACGGACCGTTCTCTCTCACTATATTTTCGCAAGCCCTATACCATGGCATTTCCTCGCAAGTGCCGACAAGTCTCGCGCACGTTGGGTGATACGTCATCACCATAGACTACGATGGGACGACGGAACGATTCCATACAGCAAAGCTAAGAGTTTGATTACAAAAGCTGTGCATGGAACGGAAGAAGACGACGACGCCGACGACGACGACGACGATGACAGCGATGCTGTCGTATATGTCAAGGGACACGAAAAACGACAATGGCTGTGGAATTTGCTTCTGGACGATGAGCGCGTGTACATCGAGACTCTGGATGCTGATTACGAAAACGTAGATTCTCTAAACAATCTGGACGCTGATAATACTATGCGATGCGGATATCACTATACTAATTGCGCATTACAAAATGTATTTAAATTATTTAATTGGTGGTCAGATAACCATGAATAAAATAAATATGATATACGAATTACGTTTTTTATTTCTTTTCCATGCGTTGATAATTCTAACGATCGACGTACCGCTTCTTATCATATAACGCCGAGAAGTTTATTTTGTCGGGATGACTCGCGCGCGTCGAGCAGGAATGTAGGTCAGGGTGTCGGGCATGGACATGAAAAAAATTGAATCACGATTTAAAAAAGTGAAAAATTTTTTTAATATTTATTTAATGCAAAAGAATAATTCATACACTTTTATTTATTGTTTATACTATAATATTTATTGTATATATTATATATATTATATACTATAATATTTATTGTATATATTGTATTGTATATATATATTTGTGGATCTTTTATTACTTATGTAACTATTCAATTATGTAATTATTCAAAAATAATAAATGAGAATATCCTATAGACACTGTTCACCACACTTCTTCATCCTCTTCATATGGACGTAACCCAAAGAGTCTCTGCAGATCAAATACGTCCTCGCGAGTAATTTCTTCCCATAGAAAATGTAAATATTCCTTGTGTTGGCGACGCTGATATCGTATCCATCACCGATGATTGATATTCATAAAGCCATTAATCTTGATATCATATATGCATAAGTACTGCAAAAAATAATAAAAAATCTCAATTTCACACAATTCATTACATATCAAATAAAGGAAAAAAGACAAAAGAGAGAAAAAGAAAAAAAGGAGAAAAAGTTACGTACTCCATTCGGGTGGCGTATTTGAATTTTTATTAGATTCCGTACTTGCACGGTTTCCACGACTGAAATACCATCGAGATATAATGTCTGTCAAATTACAAAAATATTGAGTTTAATATTTTTTACAATATTGAGTTTAATAATATTTTTAAACATTAGAAAGATACATGTGAATAAATATACTTACTGCTTCAGTTGGATAAGTAATTTTTAACACATCTCTAATATACGCCAAATAATCGAATTCCTGTGATGTCTTTTTGTCATTTGACATTTCTTCTCGTTAGACACTACGCGATACTTTTGCGTTTTTTGTATGCACGCTTTTCTCTCTCTCTCACATTAGACTTCCATCTACTGTGATCCTGCACACCGCATGGACCCATTATATATCATCGACAATTTCTTTGTCCCTTGTCGGAGCATCATCATAGGTCTCCCCGATTTGTTTATAGCAGTCGGAGTATCGGCGCTTCTCTTGACTCGCCGCGACACGTACGTTGATTTCTACGAAAAAAAGCCATCATAGGTCTCCCCGATTTGTTTATAGTAACTGGAGTATCGGCGCTTCTCTTGACACGTCGCGTTCAGTCTCATGAGTCTTGTGGAGGCATTGAAACGTGGCCTCCATAATAATTTTTGTGCGCAAAAAAGCACTAGTGCGTGAAAAAAACAATTGTTTTTTGCGTGAAGAACTTTGAGTGCAACGCAATGGAATTACCACGCGTCATTTTCCGCGCAAGATTCAACGGAGTAGAGTACGTGGTACCTTTATAGTATTTGTGGAGGAACAACGCATTTATTATATTGATAATAACCCTCTCATTGGTGCCACGCAATTGCCATGGCTAATACCTTTATATACGAACATATTCGTGCATTGGCTTTGGCACAAGAAGAGGAGGAAAAGGAGGAAGAGGAGGAAAAGAAGGAAGAGGAGGAAGAGGAGGAAGAGGAGAAAGAGGAGGAAGAGGAGGAAGAGGAGGAGAATAATTATTTAGAAGTCCCCCCCGCGGGTTAATCTCGCGATATGTGAATGAAGTCTCCCTCCTGCGAATAATCCGGAGGGAGTAAAATTATTTCATGGATTATTAACATTTTTCTTTTTTGTGTGTATTTTGTTACAGTGACCGAGTGCTTTTTTTTTCTTGAATTTGTTAAACATTTTTTGTGTGTTTTTTTGTTACGACATTTTTTTCTTGGACATTTCTTTTTTGTACTTTTTAAGTGACTTTCGTACTGACTTTTGTACTTTTTTTTAAGTGACTTTCTACCTCAACCTGGTGAGTCCTTTTTTTTAATTTTTTTCTTTTTTTTATTTTTTACTCGGCGGCGGTGGCGGCGGCGGCGGCGACCCCCTCCCCCCCTCTGACGTCATGTCCACGCGTCCAATTCGTTATTTATCTTTTGGTAATTATTTATCACGGTGCTCTGAAGGCATCAATCGTCGACGCTGTTTACATTCAATGGGTCGCCCAACACGCGCCGTCCCCCCTCTCCCCCCCGCCCCGGAGCTCCATGGTTGCGCACAGTTCCCCCCGCACACCCGCACCCCCCTCAACGCTTCTGAGTTAGAACCCGCCTAGTATACCTACTGTATTGAAC